>NW_007232586.1:0-8229 GCF_000164805.1 Carlito syrichta
GAAACTCCTTGCAAGCTATGTTGCCATCTTTCTTGAGATGCCTTGTCTACCTAGAATGTCGTATTGTATACCTTTCATCAAGGCATGAGCAAGACAGGGCAGGGCAGAGGAGGGGTGGGGACCAGTCACTGAGCATTTATAACTTCACCATGGACTGTCTGTTCCTTGTGGTGTCCTATGACTCAGGAGTCATCTGTTAAGAACTCTTCATTAGGACCAGGATGGGCAGTTTCCATAGTCCACTCCGTCATGCTCCACTTTTAAGTACTAATGTCTTTGAGGGATTATTTTAATATTCTTAAAGAGAGAATTTGCTTTAAAAAATGTGCCCTCATCATCAACATGGAATATAAACATGTACACATATACTTACACAGAACCCTTTATAAACCATTGGAACAATTCTGTTTTTCCTTTTTTAAAAAATATTGACTTCATTAGTAAAATGGAGATGTTTGCTTGGTTGCAAGAAAAAAATATTTTCAGCTGAAAATGGGGGAAAAAATTACCAAGTTTGAAAAAATAAAAATATTCCTGGCTTATCTTATTCTCATCCTCTGTATTTAAAGGAATTTACTCCTGATACTATTATTACAGGAAATTCCAAAAGCATGAACATTTTCTTATATTTTCATAAATACAAATGTGTATGCTTTGTTTAGTTTAGACATAGAAGGAAACAGTCTTTTTTTGGTATGCATTGAGGTGTCTAGTAAATACCATTAAAATTTAGATAATAAAAGCATTTAGGAATTAATAGGAAAGTATTGGAGTTTTATACTTACATAAAATGTCTCTTTTTAAAAATTTTATTATAGAGATGTGGGTTACAATTCACAGTTAGGTATATAAACATTGATCATGTTGATGCCCTTGTTGATGAGGTATACTCCTCCCTCCCCTAGAAGTTTCCCTCAACTGCCAAATCTCCCCATCCCCTGATAGTTTTCCAGTACTGCCAATCGCTTTCTTATAGCATTATAATTGTTCAAGTTCAGCTTATGAGGGAGGGTATATAGAACTCAGTTCTTTGTTTCTGTGATAAATCACTGAGTATGATTGACTCCAAATCCATCCAAGTTGCTGCAAAGTCCATATATTTGTGCTTTTTTATGGAGTATAGTATTCCATTGTGTATGCCCCTTTAAAAAGTGGGCAAAAGACATTTCTCAAAAGAAGATATATGGGCAACCAACAGACACATGAAAAAGTGCTCTGACTCTCTCATCATCTGAGAAATGCAAATCAAAACCACATTGAGATACCACCTAACCCCAGTAAGAATAGCCATCATTAATAAAACAAAGAGCAGCCAGGCTTGGTGGCTCAGCCTGTAATCTCGTGCTTTGGGAGACTGAGGTGAGTGGATTACCTGAGCCCGTGGGTTCGAGACCCGCCTGGGCAACTTGGCAAGACCTCATCTCTACAATTAAAAAAAAAATCAGTCAGGCATAGTAGCATGCGCTTGTAGTTCCAGCTACTTGGAAGGCTGAGACGGAAGGATTGCCAGAGCCCAGCAGGTCGAGGCTGTGGTGCCCCTATACTCCAGTCTGGGTGGCAGAGTGAGACTCCAACTCAAAACATAAAAATAAAAAATAAAACAAACAACAACAGATACTGGTGAGAATGTGGAGAAAAGGGAACACTTCTACACTGCTGGTAGAAATGCAAACTAGTGCAACCTCTTTGAAAGACAGTGTGGTGATTTCTGAACGAACTAGAAATTGACTTTCTATATGACCCAGCAATTCCCCTATTGGAAATATACCCAGAGTAACTCCAATCATTCTACAAAACAGATACCTGCACATGTATTTTTGTTGCAGCTCTATTCACAATAGCAAAAACATAGAACCAACCATGTTGCCCATTGAAGCTGGACTGGATTAAAAAATGTGGTACATATTCACGCGCTACCCATTATTAAGTCACCAGCATCATTCTTCTCAGACCTGGAAAGGACAATACAGAGATCCTTATGGAAACATAAATGACCATTAATAGCCAGAACAATCCTTAGCAAAAGAAACAAAGCAGGAGATATCACACTTCCAGATTTCAAGCTTTACTATAAGGCTACAGTAATCAAAACAGCCTGGTATTGGTACAAGAACAGGCACATAGACCAATGGAACTGGATAGAGATTCTGGAAGCAAAGCCTCAATTCCTCAACCAACTCATCTTTCACAAAGCCTCCAGCAACAACCACTAGGGAGAGCAGAACCTATTCAGTAAATTGTCCTGGAAAAACTGGCTGATCACATGCAGAAGATTGAAACAGGACCCCTGTTGGGAGCCGGCCACGGAGGCCCACTGAGCATTAGGGATCAGGAAGGGCCATTGACCCCAAGACCACTAGGATGCGTTCAGGATCTATTGACCCCATTTCCTCCCCCTTTCTACTCAGCACTAACCAGATTAAGCTCCTGTGAACTCAAAACAAAAACTCTGAGACTGGGATGAACACAAGCTAACTTTAGAAGCTCATTGCTCCCATTCTTCCACAAACTGCAGTTTTGGCTTTCACACAACTTATAATTCAAACTCAGGTCACATCCAAGAGGCTTAGTATTGGTCACAGGCTTCTGGGTCATGATCTTAGGATTTATTGAAGTTGAATAAATGGATTAAGGTTTCATTGATTAGGTTATGGGATTATACCTGAAAGAACATCTGGTGGGTGGGGAACGCCCCTCACACACCCAACTGTGTATAAAAGACCAGTTTTTATTCCCATTAAACGGCTTCTGCACTAGACTGGAGTCCAGTGTCTTTCTCTCTCTCTCTCTCTCTCTCTCTCTCTCTCTCTCTCTCTCTCTTTCTTCTTCCCCCCAATCACCAATGCCATCTCCACCTTTGAGGTACCCTGAACCCTGCTGGATCTGGTCTCCGGCAGACCCCTCCCTATCACCATACACAAAAATTAACTCTAAATGGATCAAAGACCTAAACATAAAACCTCAATCTATAAGAATTTTAGAAAACGCAGGAGACAACCTTGTGGAGATTGGAACTGACAACCAATTCCTATTCAGAATCCTAAAGGCCAATACCTTAAGAAATAAGATAGACAAGTGGGACCTCATCGATTTAACAAGCTTCTGCAAAGCAAAAGAAACCATCAAGAGAGCAGGGAGACAGCCCACAAAATGTGAAAAAAGATATTTTCCAACTGTATATCTGACAAAGGCCTAACATCTAGGATCTACAAGGAATTCAAACATGCTGAAAGGATAAAATGTCTCTTAAACTCTACTGAAGTCTATTATAAGCAATTTTTTACAAATGTACTGCTCACTTATACTCAATCTTTGTTCTAGGAAGTGGAATATCTTTTTAATATCTTACTCTAAAACTAGCTTTTAGGTCATTAAAAAATGGTAACAATGAACACTTCTGATGACAGATATCTCGGCATTTGCTGACAGCTAAATAAATAAAAGGATTGAAGAGTGATGAAATATTAAGATGTCTTTAAAAATTATGGACTAATGATTAGTTAAGAACATCTCATCTGTGTCTGGTTTCAGTCCCTCTGTCATCTTGTCTATCAACTCTGGAGCATAGAAACATGATCCTCAGGTTTGTCAATATGGCACACATGTAGGACAAGGAAGAAAATATGGAAGCATCATTCTCAAAATTTAGAATGTCCTTGCACCACAACTCTGAATTTACAAGTCTACCATGACCTTCTGAGGTTCCATAATTCCACCTCAGTTTATAGCTAGCATTTTTGCTACACTGTAAGTGAATTTCTGGAAAGAAGAGATATGCAATGAATAAAATCCTTTGCACGTCCATAAGTTCAGTTCTTGTGAGTTTTAAACAACCATCATCAAGGGTCATATCAATAACTCACTGAAGAAAGCAGAAAGAAACTCTTCATGAAATAAGCCCATGACATTGATCTGAGTCTATTCCTTAAATCTGTTTTTAAAAGTCTGAACATGTGCATTCATTAAAGCCTCTGATATCAATGGTAACTATACAACAATTTTGACTTAAATGTACATTGAACAATAACTTTGTACTGTCAGGCTGCATTATTTTTTTTATATCAAACAAAATCATTATAGAGAAATTTGGTGTTGCGTTTCTAGAGTGGGCATCTACTGAATATCCCTCATCTGATTCTTTTCTCTAATATGGTAATCTGTTATTTGTTTAATTATCTGAAAGTTGAAAGTTGCTAGGCAACCCAATGAAAATTTTTAACTCCTTTCACCTGAGTAGGTTGTCATTTCAGATCAATCTTTCTGCTAATGACAACCAATACTTTCATATGTGATTACAGGCCTGCTCCATCTTTTCATGAGCTGAGACTCTTTAGAATCATATGTATTTACCTTTTTAATAGAAGTCAGGAAAAAATAATATTCTGGCTTCTTGCAGCAAAACAATGATAAATGAGAACTTAGAAACTTATGGGAGAAGCGTTTTCTGCCTTGGATTATTTTAATCAATAAAAATGATTGTATTTTTAATAATATTTGCTTTCCTTTAGCACCTTTGCAGCAAGGCCCCAAATTGTTTCTGTATTATTTTATGCTACTGCATTGAGGCAGAGGTCTGTAAGTATTCCTATAACTGTTGGTGATTCAGGTACTGAGGCCCCTAATTGGAGGCAAACAAACAAGCTCTGAGGCCTCTGCAATATCTCAAGGTAAATTTCAGTAGAGAAATTCTGCTGAAAAACAACTTGCCAGATTGCTTTTTTTTTTTTTTTGAGTTGGAGTCTCACTCCGTCACCCAGACTGGAGTGCAGTGGCCGCTCACGGCCTCTGCAGCCTCGACCTGCTGGGCTCCAGTTATCCTTCCACCTCCACCTTCCAAGTAGCTGGAAGTACAGGCACATGCTACCACACCTGGTTAATTATTTTTATTTATTGTAGAGATGAGGGCTTGCCAAGTTGCCCAGGTGGATCTTGAACCCGCAGCTCAGGCAATCCATTCACTCGGTCTCCCAAAGCGCTAGGATTACAGGCTGAGCCACCAAGCCCGGCATGCATTTTTTTTTAATTTTTAAAAAGCTCATTGTTAACATGATTGTCTTAGAAGTGAGCCTATGTTTCTTTTCTCACACTTTCCCTTTTTAATTTCTCACTTAGCCAAAGCTAATTATTTCCCAAGTGGTTTTCCTTTTTTGTTTAAGATAAACAGCTTGTAATTATTTGCCTGTAGTTTTGGTTGTTTTCTCTGTGTATCTGGGAGCTGCAGGTGGTGTCACTGATGATCACTGGAAATCAGGCATGTGGGGTTCTTGGTATGTATATTTGTGTTTGTATATATATAGTTATTCTGCTTTACATTGGAATCAAGTTCCAGTTACTCACTGAAGACAGGATTGTTTCCCAGGCTTTGGGAGAGCAAGTGACTAACGTAGAAGATTAAAAACATCAGCACCATTACACATAGCGACCTGATCTCTCTTGGTATGAAGAAATAGATGAACAACAAAATATTGGAAATGTCTGGCCAAAGTATATCTTGGCTTTCTCTGCTTGGTTTTGGAGACATATCTGTAAGAAGATTTTTCTTTTTTTTCTTTTCTTTTTATTTTAATCAATATTTTTTATTATGGTATTGTGGGGTACAGTTAAGGGTTAGGTATACAAGTACGTTTCATTCAGGCACCCTGTTGATAAGAGGTGTTTCCCCATCCCCAGACAGATATTTGCTGCCATTGATCCCATCTCTCCCCCCCCACATAGTTTCCAACTACTGTCAGTCATTTTCTTATATTATTACATTGGATGTTAAAGGTCCATTATATGAATGAGAACATGTGATACTCGGATCTTTGTTTCTGTGAGAGGTCACTCAGTATTATAGACTCCAGTTCCATCCAGGTTGCTGCGAAATTCATGATTTTGTTCCTTTCTATGGCTGCGTAGTAATCCATCATGTATATGTACCACATTTTTTAAATCCAGTCCTCTTTTGATGGGCAGCATGGTTGCTTCCAGGTTCTTGCTATTGTAACAATGCTGCGATAAGCATACGTGTGTAGGTATCTTTTATATAGAGTGATTTGTGTTCTTCAGGATATATTCCCAGTAGGGGGATTGCGGGCTCATATGGGAGGTTGATATTTAGAGCTTTTAGGAATCGCCACACTGCTTTCCACAGAGGTGGCACTAGTTTACACTCTCACCAACAGTGAAGAAGGTTCCCTGTTCACCACACCCTCTCCAGCACTGTTATTTTTTGAATTGTTGATAATTGCCATTATGACTGGAGTTAGGTGGTATCTCAGTGTGGTTTTGATTTACATCTCCCTGATGATTAGTGAGGTTGAACATTTCTTCATGTGTCTGTTGGCTGCTAGGATGTCTTACTTTGTGAAGTGTCTGTTCATATCTTTTGCCCATTTTATAATGGAGTTGTTTGTTTTTTTATTTTCAGCATGTTTGAGTTCCTTGTAGATCCAAGATGTTAAGCCTTTGTTGGACCTGGTGTTGGCAAATACTTTTTTCCCAGTCTTTAGGCTGACTCCCTGCTCTCTTGATGGTTTCTTTGACTTTGCAGAATCTTGTCAGTTTAATAAGGTCCCACTTGTCTATCTTCTCTCTTATGACCTGTGAGTTTTGGGCTTTGTTCAGGAATTGGATGCCAGTTCCAATTTCCATGAGGGTATGGGCTTCATTTTCTAAGGTTCTTATGGTTTGAGGTTTTACGCTTAGGTCTCGGATCCATTTGGAGTTAACCTTTGTGCTTGGGGATAGATAGGGGTCCTGTTTCAATCTTCTGCATGTGGTCAGCCAGTTTTCCCAGCACCATTTACTGACTAGGTTCTCCTCTCCCCAGTGGTAGGTGGTGGAGGCTTTGTCGAAGATGAGTTGGTTGAGAAATTGAGGTTTTGCTTCTGGAATCTCAATTCTATTCTATTGATCTATATGCCTGTTTCTATACCAATACCAAGCTGTTTTGATAATTGTAGCTTAATAGTAAAGTTTGAAGTCTGGAAATGTGATACCACCTGCTTTGTTTTTTTTGTTTTGTTTTGTTTTGTTTTTTGCTGAAGATTGTTCTGGCCATTCTTGGACGTTTGTGTTTCCATATGAATTCCTGTGTTGTTTTTTCTAGGTCTAAGAAGAATGTTGCTGGTAATTTGATGAGTATTGCATTGAATTTATAGATTGCCTTAGGTAAGATGGACATCTTCACAATGTTGATTCTTCCAATCCATGAGCATGGGATATTTTTCCACTTGTTTGTGTCATCTTTGATTTCTTTGAGCAGTGTTTTTGTAGTTTTCATTGTAAAGGTCTTTCACATCTCTGGTTAGGAAGATGCCAAGGTATTTCATTATTTTTGTGGCTACTGTGAGTGGAATTGTGTTTTTTATTTGGGTTTCTGTTTGTTTATTATTGGTGTAAAGAAATGCGATTGTCTTTTGCACATTTATTTTGTATCCTGAGACTTTGCCAAAGGCCTTTATTAGTGTAAGGAGATTTTTGACAGATTCTCTTGGGTTTTCAGGGTACACAATCATATCATCTGCAAAGAGAGATAACTTGACTTCCTTTTTTCCTATTTGGATACCCCTGATTGCCTTCTCTTCTCTGATTGCTCGAGCCAGGACTTCCAATATTATGTTGAACAGGAGGGGTGAGAGTCGGCATCCTTGTGTTGTTCCGGTGTATGGAAACAAACTTGAAAACCTTTAGGAAATGGAGGACGTTCTGACATCACACAACCTACCTAGGTTGGAGCAAGAAGAAATTGAGACCCTAAATAGACCAATAACAATCAAGGAAATCGACTACATAATAAGAAAACTACCTACAAAAAAAAATCCCTGGTCCAGATGGCCTTCCTGCAGAATTCTACAAGACATTTAAGGAGGAGCTGATACCAATCCTACTGAAGGTATTCCAGGTGATTGAAAAAGATAGAACTCTCCCTGTCAGAGACTGGCTCCGACCGAGGGAGGGTTGGACCTACACCAGAGAGTCAAGACGTGAGAAGAGACCACTCGGAGGCAGTTCTTCTGGGATCAGTCTGATCAGGAGTGAGTCCAAATTTTATTCGGACTCCTTCCAACTTATATACCATTTTCTATACCCTCCAGCAGTGTGATAATCACTTGCTGGGGGCGTACAAATTCCATGCATATCACACTTTACAAACTATGCATCACAAGACCATCACAAGACTTGCAAGTTCCAAGCAAACAATTATAATTCCATGAATCATGACGTGCGTTCACAAAACTTACATTA
>NW_007232587.1:0-17160 GCF_000164805.1 Carlito syrichta
ATGCCAGAACGGATGGGAATCTATCTGAACCTCTTGCTTTGCTGATGAGAGAACTTTCAGTCGACTGCTAGCTGCCAACCAAATCAGGATCAGTAACAAGACCAGCTGACCCCCAGGACTGTCACTTCTCTGTACCAGAATAGGCACCCTCTAAAGCATGCTGTGAAAGTCAGTTTCATCGGGAGCCCAAATGGAGCAATGAGAGACATCCATACTGAGAATCGGGTTCTGAGCCCTGATGGCCAAGTCACCAATCAGCCTCAGTGGCTCCCACTAACGAACAAGTCAACTAATTTCCATTCTCATTTTTAAAAGTCAGAACTATATAGTATCTCATAATTTTGATCTTTTTTTAATAAAAGTCACAGCAAGAAACATACTTCTCTTGAACCCTCACATCTTAGAGAAAAATGCCTTTGAATTGCATAGACTGAGAGGCTTTCATTTCTATAATTTTGTTTTCACTTTAAAGGAAAAAGAAAAGCTAAGAAAAGAAAATGTATGAAGAGCAACAGAAAAAGTATACATTCACCTGGAAATTTTAATTGGTAACTGGAATTCTGCTTGGAAATCAGTCTATATATATATTTTTTTTCCTTTACAAAGGATATTTAATTGCATTGCTATTCAACTTTTCATCCATCCAGTAAATATGCATTAAGGGCCAACATCCTCTCAGGAAATGTGTTACACACACAGTAGCAAAACCGAGCACAGTGTTCAAGCAACAAAAAAAGTTTGGCAAGCCCAGAGAGCTTCGTGTGGGAAAGAAGCTCTGGAGAGAGAGGACAGGCCATCTCAGGAGCCTGAGCTGAGTCCAAGGGCAAGGCGTGGCCAGACATATCAAAGTAGTACGAAAAGACAGCATGATATGATCTAACTCACATTTTCAAAATAAAATCAATCTTCAATGGCTCGCAAAGAGCGTCAGCACGTGAGATGCTCAGTTAAAACTTAAAGGTACTGTTTCCCACCTTTCAGATTGGCAAAAAGCAAAAAGTTTGAGAAGGGTGGAAAACCAAGCATTTACTCGTATTTCTGGCAGAGGAAGTAACAATTTGGCAGTGTGCATTAAAATTACAAACACGTGCACCTTTGACCTGGTACTTCCAAGTCTCAAGCTCTGGTGTCTTGCAACTATGCTCACCTATGTACAGCTTCATTCACTGCAGCATTGTGTGAAATAGCAAAATATCATAAACAAATATTCATTAAAAACAGGCTGGCTACAGATATTTTGTTAGCTCAATATCATGCACTCACCCTTTTTTAAAAAAAAAAAGAAAAGAACTTCCTTATATGAAAAGGTCATCACAAGACATTGTATATTTTAGAAGTACAAAACAGTGAGTAAGGCATTGTATTTTTATGTGAACAAAAGGGAAGACGTGTTAACATCGCTTATGGTATATGTACAAAATGTTTCTGGAATAGCTCACCCACAAAATCCTCACCACCACTCTGTGTGTGTGAAGAGAAGCTGGGTGGCTGGGAGACAGGGGAGCAGGGAGCCAGTGTTTGTCATCTTTACCCAAAGTGCTTCAAGGAGTGATGTAAGCAGTGCCAAGCCGAGCAGGTGGAGGTCTGGGTTGATGAGGAAGCGATGGCCATGAGAGCGCTTTCGAGAAGTCTGGTTGCGGAGGAGGACAGTGACAGGGCAGGCCTTGTGGTGGAGGTGAGGGTGCCATGCCAGATTAAGAGACATCTCTTTTCGACAGAGACACAGACTTGAACTTGTTTTTAAAAGCACACAGACTTGAACTTGTTAAATACAGACACAGAAAGATACAAAGAGGACAGACACAGGATAAAGAAGGAGACAGTCAAAGGGGGAAATCAACATACTGTGAACATCCAACATGATGGAAAACTGCAAGTCCAAGGATTATAGCTTTATTTCTCTTTCTCTTCTTTTTCACCTGCCCTCCACTGTCTTTAGAATAGCAACTGGTACCAGACATTCATTTGCCCTCTGATATCGTTTTCCCTGAGCTTGTGTTTGGGGTCTCTCCCTTCATTAAACGCTAGCTGCCACGTGGCCCATCCAAAAAGATATACCGCAGCAGACAGCTTACGCACACATCCAAGCGAGGGCAAAGTGACATGGACCTCCTCCAGAGAGCACAGGCAAGAATTCCAGAAATCCCACTTGTCTCGTTGTCCCTGGAAGGACAGGGCATGTGGCCTCTCTCTCTAGCTCCTTGGCGTCTACCATCTACCCCTTCTAGAATTTCTGGCTGCAGGTGGATTTTATGCCAAGAAAACAGTCCCACCAGTTCCTAAGTTTTCAGTGTTTCTTACACCCCTGCCTTCCAACCCCACCTTTCTGGCATTTTCTAAGTGAAACATCTGTCCTATACTCCCCCTAGTGACATTCCCGGGAATGTCTTTCACTGACCTCAAGCACACCTCATTGATAGCCAAGAGAGAGTCAGTTCTGAATATAGATATTTACAGGGATATAGATATATATATTCACTCCCCACCTGACACATAGGCTGATGCTGCTGTCTGTGATTAGAAGGAAATAATTGGGAAGCTGGATATCTGGAAATTAATCGATTGGAGGGAATGAGTGTCAGGCATAGTATAACGAAGATACCACCAGATCGTCCTTGTTTTGTGAGGAGGGAAATGTGAGAAACAGGAAGACGCTGAACACACGTAAAGCAGAAGAGAGGATCGTGAAATGTGCTGGATCTGTCCTAGACTGCACTGGTGACCTCGAAGCCAAGGCAGTATAATCCCTGCCACACCTAGGAGGCTCAACTTAAGACAGAAAAATTCCATGACACGAGGACTTGTGGAAGAGACCTTTTCAGGCATGTGTCCACAACCCCCAGCCCAGCCCATGCAAGTTCCACCACAGG
This sequence comes from Carlito syrichta, assembly GCF_000164805.1. Classification (NCBI taxonomy): domain Eukaryota; kingdom Metazoa; phylum Chordata; class Mammalia; order Primates; family Tarsiidae; genus Carlito; species Carlito syrichta. The sequence continues at coordinate 2,871 of NW_007232587.1, forward strand.
AGGGAGGCAGTGGGCAAGCACAGCTCCCTCTTGGGACACATGGAGAGGCAGTGGCATCGGATTCTCATAGGAATGCCAACTCCTTTGTGAACTGCGCTTGCCAGAGAGCTAGGTCACAGGCTCCTTCTGAGAATGTAATGCCCAAGGATATTTGCCCCACCCCTCACCCCACCCCCCAACCATGGAAGATCGTCTTCCATGAAGCCACCCCTTGATGGCACAAAGGTCGGTGACCACTGATTTAAGGTGTTCATGGGAGTTGTGATTAAATATTCGCAGGGCCAGCCTATGGAAGATTAAACTTGCTTTGTTCAGAACAAATCCAAATGATTGAATCTGAGCCACTTGAAGCTCAGTCTGAGAACAGATGAATCTATGGGTTTTCTCTACAGAAAAATGTGCTTTCATGTTACATAGAGGGTCGCAGAAAAAAAGATGCTAATTGTTAATAAATATAAGAAGAGATGCTCAATCTCACTTAAAAATTCAGGCCAGGCCAGGCACGGTGTCATAGGCCTGCTTGCGCAGTGTCACACACCGGCACACACAGTGTCACGTACCTGAGACAAAGTGCAGTTCCAGCATTTTGAGGGGCCTAGGCAGGAAGATTGCATGACGCCAAGAGTTCAAGACCAGCCTAGCAACATAGAGAGACCTGTCTCTACAAAAATAATTTGTTTTTAATTTATTTTTTTATTTTTTTGAGTTGGAGTCTCACTCTGTCGCCCAGACTGGAGTGTAGTGGCCGCTCCCGGCCACCGCAGCCTCGACCTGCCGGGCTCCAGCAATCCTTCCACCTCAGCCTTCCTAGTAGCCGGAATTACAGGCATGCGCTATGCCCGGCTGATTTTTGATTTATTGTAGAGATGAGGTCTCACTGCCCAGGCGGGTAATTTATTTATTTATTATAAAGATGTGGGGTACAATTCAGGGTTAGGTATACAAACATTGGTCATGCAGCTACCCTTGTTGATGAGGTATACCCCTCCCTCCCCTAGCAATTTCCCTCAACTGCCAATCCCACCCCCCTCCCCTGACAGTTTCCCACTACTGCCAATCGCTTTCTTGTAGCATTATAATTGTTCAAGGTCGCCTTATGAATGAGAACATATGGAACTCAGTTCTTTGTTTCTATGATAAATCACTGAATATGATCGACTCCAAATCCATCCAATTTGCTGCAAAGTTCATATATTTGTCCTTCTTTATGGCTGCATAATATTCCATTGTGCATATGTACCACATTTTTTTAATGCAGTTCAGCTTTGATGGGCAACACGGTTGGTTCCATGTTTTTGCTATTGTGAATACAGCTGCAACAAACATACATGTGCAGGTATCTTCTTTGTAGAATAATTTGAGTTCCTCCAGGTATATTCCCAATAGGGGAATTGCTGGATCATATGGAAGGTCAATTTCTAGTTCTTTCAGAAATCTCCCGACTGTTTTCCAGAGAGATTATGCAAGTTTGCATTCCCACCAGCAGCGTAGAAGTGTTTCTTTTTCTCCACGTTCTTGCCAGCATCTGTTGTTGTTCGTTTTATTAATGATGGCCATTCTTACAGGGGTTTTGATTTACATTTCTCTGATGATGAGTGAGACTGAGCACTTTTTTATGTGTCTGTTGGCTGCCCGTATATCTTCTTTTGAGAAGTGTCTATTCATGTCTTTTGCCCACTTTTTAAAGGGGCTGTTTGTTTTTTTCCCCTTTGGTGCATTTGAGTTCCTTGTAGATCCTAGATGTTAGGCCTTTGTCAGATATACAGTTGGCAAATATTTTTTTCCCATTCTGTGAGCTGTCTCCCTGCTCTCTTGATGGTTTCTTTTGCTTTGCAGAAGCAATTTTTAAAAATAGCCAGACTTGTGGGTGCACACTTGTAGTCCCAGCTTTTCAGGTCAACCATATGATAAAGGGCATGGAGAAAGAGGCACTCTTATGCTGTCGGTGCATTGCAAACCAGTGCCATCTTTTTGGAGAACACTCCTCCATGCCATAACTTCAGTTCTCATCTCTAGGTCTACGATTCTCCAATTCATATCAGGCTCAGACCCCTCTTTGAGCTTTAAGCACAAATAGTCAACTGTCAGCTTAACATCTTCACTTGACTATCTCAAAGGTCCTGCAAATTCAACATGTTCAAGGCAGTCTCAAAAATTCCTGCAGAGCTGGTTCCCTGAGAGCGTCCCCTGCCTAGTATATAGAAGGCTCATCCATTTAGTTGTGCCTCAACCCGCAACCTCAAAGGCTTCCTTGGCCTTTCCCTCTGACTACTCCCCTCTTCCCATGTCTCCATGCCAACTAAACAGCCATCACTACTCACCTGGATGTCTGTAGCCATCTCCTTAACACTCTCTCTACTCCTTGGATGGCTATCCTCATTGTCAGAGTCAGCCTGTCAAAATCCAACCTTGCCAATCACTCTGCTTAAAGCCCTACCGTTGTCTTTCAGATAAGAAGACACCATCCTGAACACACCCTGCACACCCTACACAGTCCCATTTTTAACCGCCATTTCTGACTCACTTCCGGGTCAGTCTGAGAATTGGTGACTCTACGGGTTTTCTCTACAGAAAAATGTGCTTTCATATTACATAGAGGGCCACAGAATAAAAGGTGGCCTCACGCAGTCTTCCAGCTTAGGCCCCTCAAAATGCTGGAATTGTACTTTGCTGCAGGTACGTGACACCGTGTGTGCACGTGTGTGACATGGAGGCGTGTGACATAACATTGTGCCTGGCCTGGCCTGAATTTTTAAGTGAGATTAAGAATTCGCCACCCTCCTCTGCTTCATTCTCACACTCAAGCTTTTGGCTTTTTTTTTTTGCTTTTTTTTTTTCCTTTCTTTGAAGTTACTTTTTTTCTTCTACTGAGCCATTTTACATTTTTCTTTTGTTGGAAATGGTCTTCTCCCATCCTTCCCTTAGTCTAGTCTTACTCAGAGCATAATCTTAATTCCCTGGGGAAGGTGTCTTGCTCCCTGCATGCCCCCCCCAACCCAGCTCAGTTTTCTTTAATGACTTTGAAATGAAATCATGAAACCACGTGTTTTTCTTCATGGCACTTTTGCCCTCATCTATGTGGTTCTTTTAGTTCTATTCTTTCCTACTAGTAGGCATAATCTTCATACCAGCAGAAACCTTCTCGTTTCCAGCATTTACACCTGTGTCTTGAAATCTAGAAAAAGTGTGAGGGAGGCATTGTGTGTACGTGTGTGGGTGCAAAAAAAAAACCACACAAAGGTGTTAACAATGGTTCTCTCCAGGTAATTCATGATGTTTTCATTTTAACTTTTGTAAGGAAAACAATTGTGCATTTTCTTATAACAAGACAAAATTCATAAGTGTTATGCTATTAAAAGCCTAATCAACTGAATTGCAGAAGAAATGCCTATCAGCCACCTATACCAGAAATGAGTGGAACACCAAAAATTCCCAGAAAAAGAAAAACTAATAGCATGAAAGAGAGGGTCTAAGATGAAATTGCAAAATAAATGCCCACGGATACACAACAGAATAGAAGAGGTTTTTTTGAAAGATCAGAATTAGTATCCTCAGAGACATTTAAGAAGCACTTTTTGCTTACACCCAACCGCTATGAAAAAGAGGGTAATCAAAAAACAAAAAACATATATGTAATTTAAAATATATTTACAAAAAGAGAGTGAATGAACTCCATAGTAAAATATATATAGTTGAAGTTAAAGAGCAGAAAGACAAATCAAAGCCATCTCCCCAATCAGAAGAGTATTAAAGCAGTGGGAAATATGAGAGATAAGCTAAAAAAAAAAAAAAAGTGGAAGATAGTCCGAGTGATCTGATGCATGTCCAGAAAGTGTTTTAGAAAGATATTACAGGAACTGTGGGGGTGTGGGGAGGGTCTGTTGACAAGAAAGAAAAATAGAGAAAGAAAGAGAGAGGAGGAAGGAAGGAGGAAGGAAGGGAAGGAAGGAAGGAAGGAAGGAAATTTATGTGAGTTAGAGACAAAAGCAAATCTTCAGGTATGAAGAACCCACCAATAAACAAATAGCCTAGCCCAGAAAGGGGACAGCAGGGAAAGTAGCTTAAGACATAAGCCAAGACAGGTACTCTCCAGAAAATCAATTAACCAAAAATATAAAGACAATCCTACAGCTTTCAATTGGGAATGCAAATTATCTAAAAGAATCAGAATTTTCTGCAATGTGAAAGGATGATTGTGAAAAATAAAGCAATGTCCTCACATTCCTGAGAGAAATGGATTGCATCTAAAATTCTTTAAAAGAGTCAAATCATCAATCCAAATAAGGGTTTCTCAAATCACTACCCATGTATCTTGTATTTTTAAAAAATCCAGGATTTATTTTTTATTTTTACTTTTTTATTTTTATTATAAAGATGTGGGGTACAATTAAGAATTAAATATATAAACATTGATCATGCAGGCACCCTTGTTGATGAGGTATGCCTCTCCCTCCCCTGGCAGTTTCCCTCAACTTCCAATCGTACCCCACTTCCCTGACAGTTTCCCACTAATGCCAATCACTTTCTTATAGCATTATAATTGTTCAAGGTCTACTGATGAGTGAGAACATATGGAACTCTGTTCTCTGTTTCTGTGATATATCACTGAGTATGATTGACTCCAGATCCATCCAAGTTGCTGCAAAGTCCATATAATTTGTCCTTCTTTATGGCTGCATAATTTTCCATTGTGTATATGCACCACATTTTTTTTTTATCCAGTCTGTCTTCGATGGGCAACACGGTTGGTTCCATGTTTTTGTTATTATGAATGGAGCTGCAACAAACATGCGTGCGTATGCAGGTATCTTTTTTGTACAATAATTTGAGTTCCTCCAGGTATATTCCCAATAGGGGAATTGCTAGGTCATATGGAAAGTCAATTTCTAGTTCTTTCAGAAATCACCACACTGTCTTCCAAAGAGGCTGTACTAGTTTGCATTCCCACCAGCAGTGTAGAAGCGTCAGGATTGATCTTAACAAAATGAAAAAGAAATATATGAACTCAATGACATCATTCATTCGTTTTTTTAAGCCAGAAGCTACTCTTAGGGCTGGGTTTTCAACCATATAAATAAAACTGGAGACCATGAATATAGATAAATCTCTACAGTTTTCTTATTACAAAGGAAAAATTAGAAGGTACTTGGAGAGAAAAGAGAAGAAGAAAGAGATTTTAGGTCATGAAGAATAAGAGCATCTTTGAAGCTTCATGGAATGGTCAAATAGAAAGTGGACAATTGAATTGATGATGCAGGAACGTTCTTAGGCCGCAAGATAGGGTGGGACCCGAGGCAGGATGACAGGCGCTGGATGTGGCTAGGAGCAAGGAGAGTTCAACTGGAAGAACAGGAGCAATGGTAACTCATGCAGATGCAAACGCAGAGATGAGTAGCTGTGGGATTGGGAGCCTGGGATACAGATGCAGGGGTGAGTAGCTGCAGGGGTGGGAGCCTGAGGACGTCTTCTCACTCTGCTTCCTCCATGCCATCCATCTGAGCTTACAAATCTAAGTGAGGACAAGAGACGAGAGCCATGTGTAGGTGTGACTCAGAAAAGACCAACGACAGAAAGAAACTCAGTTTAACCTGGACACTTAATCTTCTTCAATAAAAGAATGTGAGGCTGAGAGGGCGTCGTCTACTTAAAACCTCACATTTCTTTTCCTGTGGGTTTTTCACACTTCTTGCTTCCGTGGTGGCATGCAAATGTACTATGCAAATATGGTAATGTAATATATATGATTTAATAGACTAAATTCTATTTATTAGTTGCAACATTTAAAAGCTGTATGTTAAAAACTTCAATCATGGTGAAGGAATATAGTAGAAATATTGTAAACATTGACAACATAAAAATGAAAATGTAAAAAACAAAATCAAGGCAAGGGAAGTGAGAAGGATGAGGAAGTGTGCCAAGACTCTCATCTTTGTGCAGAATTAAGAGAGACAGCGTGGAACTTATCAATCAAAATACAGTCCTTTGGAAGGCTGAGGCGGAAGGATCACCGGAGCCCAGCAGGTCGAGGCTGCGGTGGCCGGGAGCGGCCACTGCACTCCAGTCTGGGCGACAGAGTGAGACTCCAACTCAAAAAAAAAAAAAATACAGTCCTAAAAACAGTGACCATAAAAAACATGAAAAATAATGATACAATTAACACATTCAGGAAACCAAGAAAGAAAAAAGAAGTTGCTTAAAGTTATTTTAATCCCTTCTTGTATAAATCGCTGGGTTGAAATGGTCTAAAGTTGATAAATCGAGAATTTCGAATTGTAATGTTGAATTCCAGAAGAAGGAACCGGGGAGTAGGACTGGAGGGGAAGTAGTCATGGAGAGATCTTTCCTGCCAGCTGTTCACATTTCAGTAGCATTTGATTTACCTGTGCCTATGTATACATGTATTGTTTTCTAAATGCTTTTAAAAATGTAAGTAATTGAAGAGACCATAAATACTATCATTGAGTCGAGCAACACCTCCAAAAGGTTATATACTGAAGCACGTGGTGAAACTTTGCTCCTTCCAGAATTGACTTCACCCAGTGTTAGCATCAATGTGCTAGCTTTCATCAAAGGTGGTTTTGAGAAACAACCATAAAAAATTTTTTCTTGTTTACTATAAAATTGTTGTTGAGGCCTTTATTACATGAGTCAACATTCACTCTACAGAGTCTTCGAGTGAATCTCTTTTAATCTCAGTGCTAAATCATGATTTGCTTCTGCTGAAGAGCTGTTTTGCTCTCTATACCTAATTAAGAGAACCAATCAAATTAGGAGTCAATTGGTTATGTTTGCCTTTTAGACCAAGAGTGGCACTTGAAGCCCTACACCAGCAATTGTGACCTTATACACGTGACACATTTATGCTGTATTTGTCATTTCCTGGTCTGTCTGCTTCCCCTTGGTTTTTTATTTTTATTTATTATTTATTATTATTATTATTTGAGTTGGAGTCTCACTCTGTCGCCCAGACTGGAGTACAGTGGCCGCTCCCGGCCACCGCAGCCTCGACCTGCTGGGCTCCGGCGATCCTTCCGCCTCAGCCTTCCAAGTAGCCAGAACTACAGGCATGTGCTATTACACCCAGCTAATTTTTTTATTTATTGTAGAGACGAGGTCTCGCCAAGTTTCCCAGGCTGGTCTCAAACCCGTGGACTCAGACAGTCCACTCTCCTCGGCCTCCCAAAATGCTGGGATGACAGACTGAGCCACTGAGCCCAGTCGGTTTTTTATTTATATTTTATCATTTAATTTTGCTACTTGCAATATAAACTCTGTGATGTAAAAATTGTGTGTAAATTGAGGTGGTGCACAAATAAGTGAAGTTGGTGTCACATTCAAATATATTATTTATGATCATTAATAAATACATAATTTTTTAAGGATTAAGCTGACTGGCATGAGGCACCTCGAGTGAGTTTCTTCTACAGAGTCAACCAAGATAGAAAGAGTTTCCTCAGCATCCAGAGAGGAACTAGCCAGCAGCATGCCCCCCAAGTCTCCAAAGGAGTGATAACAACCACTTAGCTAGGCAGAGGCAATAATGAACACCAGCCTCATATTTCGCCAGTTACAGTTACATTATTGTCTCCCTCTTTTTCACTAGCAATCAAATCTATCCTGACAGCAGTTCATAGCAATCTTCCTGGTAACAGTTCACAAAGATTAACTTTAGAGGCTTCTTACTTGATTGCGTGTAGGTTGAAGAGACATGGCTTTAGACAAATCCATAAAATTATTTTTTTCATTACCTACAACATCAAGTTAGTGCTAGTCTGTGTTTGCCCCAGCCAAATACCATTCCTTACTACAAAATGAGCCCTCATTGTCTGAGGAATTGTAAAAGTCATCAAAGTTATTCCATTAAAAAAAAATTCCTTTCTATTCTGAATTTTTTGAGAGCTCTTAATCATGAATGGATGCTGAATATTGTCAACTGTTTTCTCTGCATCTATTGAAATGATTATACGGTTTTTCTCCTTTATTTTCTTACCGACTTCTCTACTTACTCCCGGCGCAGTTGTCACTCGAGGACCAACTGCACCATATGTGAGGGATAGTGAGTAAAATAGCTGATAGGTCACCTTTTTTGAGGACAGTCCTTTGGCGCTGCCAGTAATGAAACAAACCCGAAAAAGAGTAACTGATTGGAGTTCCCAACCAGGGCTTATGGATATGGAAGCCAGGACAACAGCAAGCATCAGTTTCTAATGTGCTTGTCTTGGTGGCTCTTAAAGGCAGCTGTCAAGTCCCCAGGGTCTATGCGGTGGTGGCAGAATAAAGCGTTCGGGAGACTTGAGCTTCGTCCAACAGGTGTAACTTCTGGGATCTAAGAAGCATCCTTTCAGTGAAAAGCAAGGGCTTGCCGCTTGTCTTCCAGGCAGGTGGCTAGAATGGTTGTTTTATTTTTGTCAAATTCATGAAGAGGAAAACACTGAGGCCTGGAAGAGGAAAGAAAGGACAGACACGAGGGCCAGGAATTAATCAACAGCAGGTCTGAAATTGGAAGGGGATGTGGATGCCTTTGCACAGAGTTCCAAGAGCTGGAGTGATGTCAAGAGAAATATCTTCAGCTGAGATCTAATGCCTCTCCCCGAGTCAAGCCTTGTCTTCGTTCTGATATTTCCTTCCAACACTACAGACACGTTGAACTACCCCACTCATGAAAAGACATCCCATTTCCACCCCAAGATTATTTCCAAGTTGGCAAGCTAGAGTCAAATTTTGTAATGATAGAAGGCATGTTGTAGAGATCAACAAATCCAACCCACTGGATAGATGAATGGAGCGATACCAAAAGATTGAATCATTTATTCAAGTTACACTTAGTCAAAAGAACAAGACAGATTTCTGCCCCTTTGAAGAAGCTAAACGTGTGATCCCTTCATCACCCAGTCTCTAGCCTAGACACATAAATGGAATGATACAAATAAGTGGTAGTGGGCAACCTTGACAGTGAGCTGACTTGGGATACTGGGCTGCGCTGATACCATCCAAAATCATTCATTGCACATGAAAACACAGTTAGGAGGAGGTATTGCCGTTTCTGTAATTGAAACAGGCCAGAAACCCCCCAAGTGTAGTTCTGGACCTTTCTGCGTCCTTCAGGTTATGAATCAGTGAGAAGGCATAGCCTGGTATTTGCTGAAAGCTGAATACCACACTACTAAGATGTTACCAAAAGTTCCATTTCCATACATTCGATAGATAAGAATAAACATATGAGCAAAGTGAATAGTATCACACATATTCTTGAAACGAAAATGCTAACTGATAAGATTTTGCTTTTAATCCAAGACCGAACACTCCTTCGCATTTCAGCAGCCTTCAGTTTATCCTCCCAAGGTCACACTAGAACGACCCTCAAACAAGAGGTTTCCCACTCTGCCTCTCTTCGTCCACCTATATTATCCCCTTCCCACCCTGCGAGGACAGAGAACCAGAGTCTGAGCTGTGATCGCATGATTATGATTAGATGAAAAAGGATGTTTATGGAGACAACCTTCACCATTCTTTTTGTTTTTGGTTTCACACGGACCACCTTTAAGTCTGCTCCAAGCATAAAGCCAATTAAAGTGAAGTACATATTGGGGCAAAATTAACAACCATTTTGCCTTATCACTGAAGTTTTCATAGTAATTTTATTTTTATAGTAAAAAAATGCAAAGGACAGGGGTCAAAAAAATGCAAAGGAACATAAAAACAAGCTTCTAAAAAAGCAAAAAACAGGCCGGGCTCGGTGGCTCAGCCTGTAATCCCCATGCTTTGGGAGGCTGAGGTGAGTGGATTGCCTGAGCCCGTGGGTTCAAGACCCGCCTGGGCAACTTGGCAAGACCTCATCTCTACAATAAATAAAAAAAAATTACCCGGTCTTGGTAGCGCGCGCCTGTAGTTTCAGCTACTTGGAAGGCTGAGGCAGAAGGATCACCGGAGCCCAGCAGGTCGAGGCTACGGTGGCAGGGAGCGGCCACTGCACTCCAGTCTGGGCGACAGAGTAAGACTCCAACTCAAAAAAATAAAAATAAAAAAATAAAAAAGAAAAAAGCAAAAAACAGCCCATTCATAATCACTATTAACATTTTGGAGCATATCCATCCATAGGGAGGGGTGTGTGTGTGTGTGTGTGTGTGTGTGTGTGTGTGTGTGTGTGTGTGTTTCAGATGTCCTTGCCAGTGTCAATGCATAAGGCCCAGGCTGCTTGGTCCTGCCCCAGCCTTGTACTGACGCCTCTGGGTCAACACTGAAATCGTAACTACAGACACAGTTCCCACCAGTTCATCTTGTTACCATAGTCTTGTGTTGCCCAAGATGACTCTTGAGCTTCTATGAGTACCTGGAACTACAGCCTTGCCAGCCATTTTGAGTTTGTGCAATCCATGGGACTGGACAGCTGCCTCAGTTTCCTGATTTGTACTTTTGCTCTCCATCCAAGCCTGTAGTCCTGTTCTCCCCAAGCTCCTCAGCTGGGACCCAATGCCCAGGCCATCTCTTACCCATGGGCCCCTTCTTCCTGGGCCACTGAACTCTACGTCTTAGCCCCTCGGCTGCTATGCCCATCTGCCCATGAGCGTTTCCTGGAGACTTTAGCTGCAACAACTCATCCACCAGGTCAGATTCCCTCTGGGTGTGAAATCGCCAGGCATCTTTGCTGTTGGGTTTGGGTCACTTTCAACAAGAAGTCCCGGGTGGTATCCCCTAATGTCTTTTCTTTTTTTTTTTTTTTTTTTGCTGTCAAATGTTTTGAACCATTCATTTTTCTTTTACTTAAAACAGGTTCATATGGAAAGTCAATGTCGAGTTCTTTCAGAAATTGCCACACTGTCTTCCAAAGAGGTTGCACTAGTTTGCATTCCCACCAGCAGTGTGGAAGCGTTCCTTTTTCTCCGCATCCTTGCCAGCATCTGTTGTTGTTTGTTTTATTAATGATGGCCATTCTTACAGGGGTTAGGTGGTATCGCAGTGTGATTTTGATCTGTGTTTCTCTGATGATGAGTGAGGCTGAGCACTTTGTCATGTATCTGTTGGCTGCCCGTATATCTTCTGAGAAATGTCTATTGATGTTTTTGTCCACTTTTTAAAGGGGTTGTTTGTTTGTTTTTTCTTTCGGCGCATTTGAGTTCCTTGTAGATCCTAGATGGATAAAGAAAATATGGTCCGTAAACACAATGGAATATTATGCAGCCATAAAGAAGGACAAATACTTCACAGCAACTTGGACGGATTTGGAGTCAATCATACTCAGTGCTCTATCACAGAAACAAAGAACAGAGTGCCACATGCTCTCACTCATAAGCGGATCTTGAATAATTATAATACTATAAGAAAGCAATTGGCAGTAGTGGGAAACTATCAGGGAAGGGAGTGGTGGGATTGGCAGATGAGGGAAACTGCCAGGGGAGGGCACCACTCACCAACAAGGGAACCTGCATCATCAATGTTTGTATACCTAACCCTGAATTGAACCCCACATCTTTAATAATAATAATAATAATAATAACTGGTTACGCTTTACTGAGCACCAGCTTATTTAAACTGCAGTAAGTTACCAGTGACAACATTTTAATGAATTGCTTTGCAATGTTGTCTCAAAGCAATGAAAATTTACATTTACGCCCACACTTTCCTGCAAATGGCTCAGTTCCACCTGACACAAGATAGCTCTCACATCATAACCCCGTAATCCTTGTCGTCAGGAAGGAAGAAAGAAAAGAAGGGAGGAAGAACCAAGGGAGATGTGTTCGCATCGTGTTTTCTCTGCTTTCTTTTGATATGTTTTCCTTTCGATCTGAACAAGTGTGCTGGGTACATCTTGCTGCCTTCCCATATCCCACAAAACTCCCTCTTTGTGATAAGAGTGGGGAAGCCTGTGTTGCTATTTTGCCCAAAACGACAGACTCGGGGGATTATTTTAAAAGCAGAAAGTCACGCTAGCCCAACAGACAAGCCTGGACAAGCTCAAGGGGCGGGCTTGCCTTTCAAAGAAGGAACATCCTCAGGAAGGTGTTTTGTGGCCTGCCGAGCCATTGTTCTTTAATGTCACGTTTCTTTCATTATTCTTTAATGTCACGTTTCTTTTTCCTCGAGAAAACGTAAGGCTGATGTCGAGATTATTTAGCTAATGAGCACATTGTATTGAAGGGTGATGAAAAGGATTACAAACTTGTTTCAATCCCAGCTGTCTGCTCCTCACTGGAAGGAAGTCATTTATTTATACGCAGGCAGGACCCTAGATGTGAAAAGATGTAGCTTCCAATCAGTGCAACACGGCACATCTTCCCAGCAGTTGGCAGCAGTATCAAATTCCTACCGGTGATGGATGGAAACAGGGAGGGGCAGGGCTGGGCGGGTGTGTGAGTGGGGAAGGCGAGCCCGGCGGGTGGTGATGCCTGCCACAGACAGATGCCCTGTCTGCCCCTCTGATGGGCCCCCAGCCACTCAGCCCCAGCTTACCCAGGCTGTGTGGACGTGCCAGCCAGTGTGGACGGATACTCCGAGGCTTTGCGGGAGAAGGTGGAAGGAAATTTGGATATGTATGATAATTTTCCAGATTTTTAAATGTTGGCAATTGACTTAAAGAATGTTCAGGCCCTCGGCAAACCCAACAACACACACCTGGGGGCCAGATGCGACCCTGTAGCATCTGGTCTGTGAGTTGTGTTCTAGACTGTGGAGGTGGTGCAGACGGCAGGCTGGGTGAGGCCTTGCAGAGGGGACCTGCGTGCCCCAGAGAGTGTCATCTGCTGGCTGGAGGGAGGTTGAGAGAGCAAAGCCACTCTTTGATCAGGTCAACACTGTGAATAAAGCACAGCCCTTTATTCAAATGTATATATATATATAATGTGTGTGCAGTGTATATATATGTGTGTGTGTGTGTGTGTGTGTATATATATATAGAGAGAAAATATATATAATTTTAAATATTTAATGATTTACACATAAAAACATAACAAGCCTGTTGTATCAATTAATATATATATGCATTTATTTTTTTCCTATATATAATACCACTCACATTGCCTTGCACATAGAAGGGAGACATTTGATGTTTATTAAATTTATTTTTAAAAAATAATTATTGAACTCCTACTTGCCAGGAACTGTTCTAGGATCCTGAGATAAATTTCTGAACCATGCAGGCAAGACCTCAGTCCTCGGGAAAATAGAGTTCCGGCGGCCAGCAGCCAATCAGTCACAAACGAAACAAATAAGTAAATTATATTTTTGTGGTAGGGTTAGTTTTACAAAAAGAAAAGTAGCACACAGGGAACTGAGATTACTGGGAGAGGCACAGCTTGCAATATTAAATCGGGCGAATATTTTATTTGAAAAACTAAGTAGACTAAAGCTAATATTAGTCTGATTTTGGTCGAATAGCTAAAGTGACTTCTAGTTTCACAATCATTTTTTATTATTTTGGTACTCATATACATACTAGCAGACAATCAGATGACCACCAAAAAAGCTCATTTGTCCATTAGTTCAACACTTTTTTACTGAACGCCTACTATAGGCGAAGTTCTAAGTCAGGCATTGGATACAAACAAGAAGACATGAAAGAGACAGCTGGAGAAGACTTGTGTAACACAGCCTCAGAAACAAACTTCTGTATAGACATACTGGTCTTTTCTCTGCCTCGCACCCCAGGAATGAGATTCTAATAAGAATTAGCTTGGCTTTAATTAATCCTGAGAAAAGTCAGATCCGGAAGGAAGCCAATTTTCCAGCCTATCTATCATCCAACTGCAACCATGTGTATCTTTCCACATGAACTTGGCTGCCTCCCATGTAATCCACTCTATCTCTGCTGCTTTACATCTAGTCAGAAACATAAGACCACGTGGGAAGGGTTATATCAATGTGGGCTCCTAGTGTTATCTCAGAAGCCAAGGCTCTCGTATCTTTGTGATAGTTCTCCCTCATACCAATATAATCTAATATGCAAATATTGTCTAATTCCCTCTAGGGTGACAGAGATTGTGTGATGGTAGAGGCAAGGAGGTGACAAGACCACTGGTTTTTGAGACTAGATTCGTGTATGCGTCACCCCCACCCTGCCTCTGGCTAGCGGTAAGATCTCGTCCTTCCAATTGCAAAATGAGATAAAGATATATATATGTTCCTCACATTTCACAGGATTCTTGTGAGAATCAAATAAGTTACTGTATGGAAGAACTCTGAGAAACTGTAAAGTGCCAACAGTAATCTCAAACAAAGCTCACACTCACCAAGTTCTCACCATGTATCAATTATGATTCTCCTTTCTATATATTAAATCAGTTAATGCTCACAACAG
>NW_007232587.1:17218-21461 GCF_000164805.1 Carlito syrichta
GACACACAGTTGTCAAGTGGCACACCCAGGAATCCACCCAAGGCATCTAACTCCAGAAACAAAGCATTTTAACCCCATTTGCAAACACTTCTATGTGGCTTACAGAAGCATGGTCCATTCCACAATCGTTGCATACCTTCAATATGCAAAGCACCAAGCTAAGAAGAATGAGAAATACATCGATTAAAAGAAGGTTTCGAGAAACTAACAAATTCGTGGAGAACATTAAAGTCACTAAAAGTATACGTGTGTCCAGGGGCACCACATATCCACTCTCGTGCTATTTCTTGACTCTTACTTCTTACCACCAATAAGACTCATTTGAGAGTTCTCAGATCAGAGGAAGAGAGTTTGCAACTGAGAGGGAAGGCTTGAGCTTGGTCGTCTGTGTGTTCTTAGGAACAGAAGGAGTGCTGTGGATATTAGAGCTACTAAAGCCTAAATCCTCCACCACCAACGGTCACTACAGAAATGACCTTTGCATTGGAGGCAGAAGTGGGCAGAACCTTTATTCTTTTTTTCTTTTTGAGTTGGAGTCTCACTCTGTTGCCCAGTCTGGAGAGCAGTGGCACGCTCCTGGTCACCCAGCCTCGACCTGCTGGGCTCCGGCGATCCTTCACCTCAGCCTTCCACGTAGTCGGAACTACAGGCGCCATGCTACCATGCCTGGCTAGTTTTTTATTTATTGTACAGACAAGCTTTCGCCAAGTTGCCCCGGCAGGTTTTGAACCAGCGGACTCAGGCAATCCTCTCGTCTCCACCTCCCAAAGTGCTGGGATTACAGGCTGAACCACTGAGCCCGGCCAGAACCTTTATTCAATGTCACATTTTCTTTTTCATAGTCTCATTCTGTCACCTAGTCTGGAGTACAGTGGCACGCTTACGGCCACCGCTGCCTTGACCTGCTGGGCTCAGGCGATCCTTCCACTTCAGCCTTCCAAGTAGCAGGAACTGCAGTCATGCTCCACCATGCCCAGCTCATTTTTAAATTTTATGTATTGTAGAGATGAAGTCTTGTCATGTTGCCCAGGCTGGTCTCGAACCCATGGACTCAGACAATCCTCTCACCTCTGCCTCCCAAAGCGCTGGGATTACAAGCATGAGCCAATTTTAAATGGAACCCATGTGACAGCCTCACAAGTGATGGCAAGGAATAGCATATCCTCAAGACAGCTAGTTTTCTATATGACACTTAAGGGGAGGCTGTAGGAAGGTCCTCACATATATGTGCTTACTCATCAGCACAATTCCTCACCCCAACTCCCCAAACACTCCGCTCCAAGCTGCCTTGGGCCTTTGCTGTTCTTTGAGAGGTGGAAGCCAGGACTGACTGAGGCCCTCAGGGATTCATTTAAAATTCATCCTGCGGAAAATCATCAAGAACTGGTTTTTTAAAAAATTCATTAACGCACCCTTGCATTTAATCCCTTCATTCTGTTTACTTCTTAAAACCCCCAACAAAAGTTCTATTATGATTTGTCTCCTTCAGTGACCCACTGCTTGAGGTCTTACACAATTCAAAAGTTGTGTTATACAAAACTTAATGTTTATCACTATCTACATATCATAATAAAGAGGAGAAAATCATCTGCTTTAATTCTATGGGCACTTGAAGACACACTGAGTTAGGAAGTGATTAGAAAGGTGACTGTAGAATAAGAATTGAACAGCTCTGATTTGGATTTCTACAAGGTACTATGTGGGGAAGACCTCAAGGGTCTATTCTCATTCAAGACTCTTCCAGAAAGGTCATGTCTGAAAATAAAGAAACCTTAGATCCTTCAGCATCTACGCTGATTCCTCATTTCTTCCTCAAACTGTGTTGAGATCAATGAACTTTTGCCTTATTGACCTGAATGCTTGAAAGAAAAAAAAATGTCTCATTTACAAAAACAAATTTAGATTATTCCCCCATGGCAAACGTAAACTGAGACTCTCAAATCTTTCAGACCATTATCTTTAATAAACTACTATCTATCAAATGGGACAATCTGACCACAATGATCCAGAGAAACAGTGGATTGTCCCAAATGACAGGTACTAAGTCCTAGAAATGGATGAATCTATCCTTCAAAGTGTTTGGTTCCACTTGGTCTAAACCCATGAGAATCAGAGGCCAACTATATAGGTGAGGATTTCTGTGCTGGCCCAAGAGAGTAATTCAACCATTTCATCAAAGAATACTGGGAAGAACTTCCTCCATTTTTCCTACAAAGAATCCCAAAAAATGTTATGCCCAACTCTTCTTAAGAATTCCCAAACTCAAAAAGCACATTTTAGCTTCTGAGAGCTCGCATGTAAATCACAAGGAAAAGTTTTCTCTCATCCCAAATCCTTTTTCAAAGAAACTAGATACCATCGCCATCTCTCCCTCAGCCCCACGCAAGTGTGTTTTTTACTTGCCACAAATATTGTGAATTGACTTTAGGTGCCTCAATACTTGCTTGCTTTGATTGGCTTCAATGGGGGAAGGGGGGAATAAAATGAATTAAATCTTCGAAGTCTATTCTTATGGGAAAACATTAATGGTATTGGGCCACATGGAGACAGGGAATGTTTCAGCCTGGTGTTCAAGAATATTTGATATATAGAAAGAAGGAAGGAAATCCTATACCCCAAAGGCAATTGCTCTAACTTCAATATTGACCAAAAATTGTCATCAAATGAAAATGGAGTTAGTTATATTGACTTTTGCCAATATATATTTATACCTGTGAAAAACTTAGGTCACAAACCACAATCTACATTTCCTTCTTATTTCATAATTTCAATCTTGAAATCTCTCACACTATCTGGTTTGCAAGTTGTGTCCTCCATAACTGGGTCAAATGCTACATCTTCCTTCGTGGCATGTAGGAACTGTGAAACCTGTCACCATAGATCATCTACTGATATTACTGAAATCAGATGAAAGGAAAGAGGGGAAAAAACTAGCATGTTATTTCACCCTGGAAAAGTAGCATGAGTGATTGAAATGACTGATTATGGGCCTAAAAGATTCATGTCTTCAAGCTCACTGCCTAGCAAGTCATTTGCTTAATTGCATTTGGTTAACTAAGTTAAATGTGTTTTTTCTCCCTTAAATAGTTTTATTGTGGGTGCTGATTTCCAATCAATAAACAACCCCATGGCTAGAAAAACATCTTCATGACTATTAATGAAGAAAATAGCTATGAGTCAGAAAAAACTCACTAACTATAAAATAAGAAACTTTAATATAAATATAAATTTTAATATAAATTAAAAAGTATGTTTATTAGAAAGCATAACAGTAAACAGAAAAACTGCAAGTGGAAGACTATATTAGAATTTGTTGAATAAATTTCTATAGATATAAATCTTTAATAAGAAATACATCCCAATAGAAGAATGAATAAAAACTTGAACAAACAATGAATGAGACAGCATATCCAAACTGACAATTAATGAGTGAAAAAGTGTTCAGTCTCATTAATCATCCGGAAATACAAGATAAAACTACAATGAGGCATGACTAGACATAAATAAGGATGACTGGAATAACATAGGAGGAAAATAGCAAGAACTGGTGAAATGGTAGAGTTACAGAACCTCACATACTCTGTTGCTGGGATGTTCACTGGGTAGATAACCGGTAGTATCTGTTAAACCAAACACATGCATGCCTATGATCAGGGAAAATGTGTGCATATGTTAATCAAAGACAGCACTATAATTTTCACAGAAGTTCTATTGGCAATAGCCCCAAACTGGATACTACCCAAATGCCTATCAACTGTAGAATGACTAAACAAACTGTGATATAGTCACACAGCAAAATACTATGTAGCAATGAAATTAATCGCCCTATGACTGTACATAAAGATATGAATAATTCTCACAAGTCACACATAAAACTACATATGCTTTATGATTTCAGTTATATAAAGCATAAAATTGGCAAAACCAATGTAAGCTGTTGGAAATGATTACCTTTGGGAGTGAGACACAGGCACATAAGAGGGCTTCTGAGGGCTGAAAATATTCCATCTCTTGATCCGAGTGGTATTTGTTTTACAGGTGAAACCATCAAGTGATATAATTAGAATATTTTTCAGCCAAGTTCGGTGGCTCAGCCTGTAATCCCGTGCCTTTGGGAGGCTGAGGTGAGTGGATTGCCTGATCCCGCGGGTTCGAGACCCGCCTGGGCAGGCGAGACCTCATCTCTACAATAAATCAAAAATCAGCCGGGCATGGTAGCGCATGCCTGTAATTCCGGTTACTC
>NW_007232588.1:0-2581 GCF_000164805.1 Carlito syrichta
TGTTATAAATATAATGATGATTTAAAGGGAAACCTAGGTTTAATAGTCCTCTTATGTGGGAAAATAATTAATTAAGTTTATATGTTCAAGGTTTGTTTCCAGAAATTATGGGAAAAATGATATACATTTGAATTAAAATTCCTAGGTCAATGAGATATTAACATAGTAATGTTTTCTTGATGGTCCGTAGCTAAACCCACAGCTCAACCTTTAGAAGGGTAACACAAGCACTGTTTTTCTCCAAGTGAGATTCTGAGGAAAAGTGGTTTCATCAATCACAAAAAAAACAGGAATAGTTAAGAGATCAAAGGTCAGAATAAAATTCAGAAATGATTTGCTCAAGTCTTTAAAGATGAAGAACCTGATGCCCAAATAATTTAAGAGATTTTGCAGAAGGTTACACAAAGTACATTGAAAGATTTGCCATTAACACTCTTGTCTGTTTCACCTCTGCGCTTTGGTCTTTAAGAAAGTGAATTTCAGCTGGGTTCGGTGGCTCAGCCTGTAATCCCGCGCTTTGGGAGGCTGAGGTGAGTGGATTGCCTGAGCCTGCACTACCTGGGCAACTTGGCGAGACCTCATCTCTACAATAAATCAAAAATTTGCCGGGCGTGATAGCGCGCACCCGTAGTTCCAGCTACTTGGAAGGCTGAGGCGGAAGGATTGCCGGAGCCCAGCAGGTCGAGGCTGCGGTGGCCAGGAGCAGCCACTACACTCAGTCTGGGCAACGAAGTGAGACTCCAACTCAAAAAAAAAAAAAAGAAGAAAGTGAATTTCATCCACATGTAGGCACAGCCATGAGACTCACTAAGGTGAAACCTTTTGGGCATGTGAATACCATATTCCCAGGGCAAGCATTTAGGTGCTTTCAGTTAGAATTACTACAATGTTTCTTTTGTAGTTAGTTTAAGGGAATTTAAAAGTTTGTATTTGCACATATCTTATCTTAGTACTAATTTATTTAAGTCATTAGGTTAGAAAGGTTAAAATTTCTACAATTAATATCTCAAGTCAATCATAGTTCTTTGAAACTATCTTACTTTACAATTGAATGGGAGAAAAGGTATCTGGTGGATGTTATACATACATAAATGCACTAAATTAAAGTGGATGATTTCATCTTTTAGCTTTTTGGTTATTTTTGACTTCACGCCATATAGAATAAGCTTTTATTTTTAAATTTCTCTTTCATGGCCAGGGCTAGGGTGAGGAACCTCAGATGTACAAGTCAAGAAGGTGTGAATTTGCATAACCCTAAGAATAAGTTCCTTCTTTTTGTGGCCTAATGGTTTCAATCACCTCCCCTAGTCTCAATCTTCTTATTTTAATGGATTTCTTCCCTGACCGTATGATGGGAGAATGACTATAATTTATGTCTGTAAGAAAATTTTAGCTTCTGAGAAGAAATGTGTTAGTTATATCATATAGTATCAACTATATTTTAGTCTGAATATTTAGAATTTAAAACATTCAATTTATTTGAGAACTACTGAGATATAAGTATATAGCCAAAATAAAATTCACTTGGTTATGTAGCATAGATTACCATACAACCAATATCTTCTTCAGAAATGTCTCATGATATGAGAAATCTCCTGATTTTTCTCATTTAATCACAAAGTTTTAGTCAGACTTTTTATTGATGTTCCATATTTCCCATTTTTATTCAAAAGCCTCCTCAAATTAATATTCTTATTTTCTTCTCTGAGTGTTATTCTTCCTCCTACTGGTGTACTGCATACATTGGAGAGAAAGGTGGAAGAAAAGAAACAGGCACTGAGCCTTCTGTTTGCTGAGACTTGTGTCAGATATTGCCCATCTAATAACAGATTTAACAATGCATCCGATCACTGTATTTCTAAGATACCATGTTTTATATTTTTTGCAGTACTTAAGAGGAGTAGCACTCATGAGCCCCAGTAATAAAAACTTTATTTATTTATCTTGCAAAAATGTAATAACAGAGGTATTTTATAGTATAGTATATGTATGCATGCATGTATAAAAACTAAATATTCCTTAGCAAATCTGGCTTTGGTTTAATCTAATTTTAATTCAATAGTTGACATGACTGTCTTTTTACCACCAGATAATCACAGATTTCTGACTTGATTCCTATGTTTGTTGTCCATTGTTAGGATAAATAAAGTACAGATCACTCAAATACAGCATCTGTGTTGCAACCATAGTTGTTGGTTTGGGACTTGAAACAATTGATCCATTTTCAAACAGAGCAGGAGTAGTTTACATAGAGCATACCTGGTCATCCAATTACCCAATAGAGCACGTTATAATCAATATATCTTGTAAACTTTACCTAGAAAAATAAATTGCTGAACCTTTTCTCCTTTAAATGTCAGAATAAAAATAATAAATATATATGTTCTCCCTTTTCATTGAGGCCCTGAGAATCCAAGAGCATAGTAGCAAAACAAATTCAGCCTCATCCCTCTATAACACCAAAAATCGATCTTAAATGGATTGATGCTTTTGAGGAGTTCATCATATTTATTTTTATGCTTATTTTTGTTCTTTTCAATATTTTTAAAAGAATGGTAATTTTTGCTCTGTTCAATTTTTT
>NW_007232589.1:0-9626 GCF_000164805.1 Carlito syrichta
CTGAGGCAGTACCTGTGACCAGATTATGTCATGAGCTGTAGTTACTGCTGCAACAGCCTAATGGATTCCATTTAGTATTAGGCTGCTATCATCCATGAACAGGTCAGCATCAGTCTGGCACAGAGGAGTGTCCCGAAGATCAGGTCGGCTGGCCTGGGTAATGTCTACCACATCCTCGCAGTCATGCACTGGCATCTCTGGATGGTTATCAGGCAACAGGGTTGTCAGGTTGAGGCACTGAGTAGGAGAGAAAGTTAGTCTAGCCTGGTATAGTAGTATTAGGCTCTGATACTGGGTAATACGTGTGTTTGACATCCAATGGCTGGAGGTTCCCCAGAGCAGTCTCAACAGCATGGGGAGCAGTTAGAGTCAGCTTTTGGCAGAAAGTTAACCTATCTGCTTCTTTAACCAGCAAAGCCATGAATGCAATGACTTGAAGACAAGAGGGCCAACCAAAAGCTACCGGGTCCAGTCTCTTTGAAAAATAACCCTGGTTTTATCCATGGCCCTAGGGTCTGAGTGAGGACCCCTTTGGCAATTCCTCATTGTTCATGAATGAACAAGTGGAAAGGTTTGGTAACATCGGGAACGGCTAGTGCGGGTGCTTGAGTTAGAGCTGTTTCTAGCTGCTAGAATGCTTGTTTCTCAGCAGCAGTTTAATTTAGGGGTTGGTCCCCTGCTGCGGCTGAGTACAAGGGTTTGGTAATTTTGACAAATCCTGGGATCCATAGCCGACAATACCCTGCTGACCCCGAAATTCCCATACCTGTTTCTTGGTGGTTGGCGTGGGAATTTGGAGAATGGCTTTTTTCTGGCCTGAGGTTAGGGCTTGCTTGCCCTCTTGCAGCTGGTATCCAAGGTACAACACTTTGGCAGAGTAAAGCCGTGCTTTCTTTGCTGATACTCTGTAGCCCAGGTCCTTGAGAAGCTGTAAAAAAGCTTCAGTACCTTGTAAACATGTGTCCAAGTCTGCAGCTGCAAGTAGGAGGTTATCCATGTATTGAAGCAAAGCACATTCAGGATGTTGGGCACGGAACCCTGACAAATCGGGTAGCAAGACCTCCCCGAAGAGGGTTGAGGAGTTCCTGAAGCCTTATGGTAGTCATGTCCAAGTTAACTGACTGGTGTCTCCTGTGTCTGGATTTGTTCACTTAAAAGCAAAAATAGCTTGGCTGACAGGAGAATAGAGGGGAAAAAATCATCTTTTAAGTCTAGCACAGTATATACCTGATGTTGGGGGGAAGTAGACCAAGTAAAGTGTATAGGTTAGGAACAGCTGGATGAATAGTTTTTACCCACTTGTTAACTTTTTCTAAGGCTTGAACTGGACGATAGTCAGAAGTTCCTGGTTTCTGAACTGGCAAGAAAGGTGTTTTCCATGCTGACTTGCATGGAGTAAGAATGTTGCAACTAAGAGTTTTTTTCATATGAGGAGCAATTCCTTTCTTGGCCTGCAAACTCTTAGGGTACTGGCGTACTCGGACAGGAGTAGCTGATGCCAGTGAACTTACCATGACTGGGGGGTGATGCTTCACCAATCCTGGGGGGTTGGTTTCTGCCCAGACGGAAGGAAACTCCTGCTGCAACTGTAGAAGTAAACTTGACAGAACATTTTTAGTAGCAGACTTTGGAGCGGTTAAAAGATATTCTTCAGCCAGGCTCGGTGGCTCAGCCTGTAATCCGCGCCTTTGGGAAGCTGAGGTGAGTGGAATGCCTGAGCCCGCAGGTTCAAGACCTGCCTGGGCAGCGAGACCTCATCTCTACAATAAATCAAAAAATTAGCTGGGCATGGTAGCGCTTGCCTGTAATTCCAGCTACTTGGAAGGCTGAGGCGGAAGAATCACCGGAGCCCAGCAGGTCGAGGCTGCGGTGGCCGGAAGTGGCCACTGCATTCCATTCTGGGCGAGAGAGTGAGACTCCAACTCAAATATATATATATATATTCTTCAGAAAGTGGAACAGTTAAGAGCATTTGATTTGCACTAGAAATAAACATTTCAGTTTTGTCAGGTGAAAACACAATGGTTGCTCTTAATTTCTGTAACAGATTTCTACCCATGAGAAGGAATGGACACTCAGGCGCTACTAAAAATAAGTGCATTACCCACTTTTGTCCTAAGTCAGAGTCCGATTGGAAGTGGATTTTCAGTTGGTAACCATTCCTGTTGTTCCTTGTATTAAAAGTTGATTTTTAGACATAGGTCCTAAAGGTGGCTTTAGGACTGAAAGTTCCACCCCATTGTCCACTAAGAGTTTAACTCTGTGGTCCCCGATAGCTGTGGTTACCATAGGCTCCTGAGGGCCCAAGGAAAAGAGCCTTGGCTCCTTCAGTCTGAATCATTTTCTGCCTCTCTGGCCAAGGGCAGGACCAGAATGAGCTTAGGGTCTGGGTCTTGGTTTTTCTGTGGAGGGCGATAGAGACAACATTTGACCCAATGTCCAAGCTCCTTGCATTAACCACACTGTTATTTGCTAACTTAATGTGTTCAGGCTTTTGACCCTTTTGGCTTTTTTGGTTATCAGACTTTTGAAGTGGAGGCTTGGAACCAGTTCCTGGGGCCCTGGAGGCCATCATTAGGATTTTGGTCTGTCTTTTTGCAGCTTTGTTAGCTGCCTGTACTGCTTGTTTCTGTTTTTCAGCATCTTGGTTATTGTAAACTTTTTGAGCTACTTTAAGCAGCTGAGAAATGTTCATTCCTGCAAAGCCTTCTAATTTCTGTAATTTTTTTGAATATCGGTAGCCGCTTGTGCCACAAAGGCCAAATTGATGGCCTGAGCATTATTGGGAGCTGAGGGGTCAAAAGGGGTGCAAGTTCAAAATGCCTCTTGCAGACGTTCAAAAAATGCCCCTGGGGACTCCTTGGGTCCCTTGAGATACCTCAGTAGTTTTAGATAAATTAATGGGTTTTGGGGCTGCCTCCTTTAAACCTGCTAATAGAGTCCAGTGAAATATTTTTAAAGTCCTGGACCCTGTCAAAGTGTTAAGCTCTCAGTTTAGGCAAGATAGGGGAAAATCCTTATTTAACATTTTTTAAAACTTATTTTCTTAGTACAAAATAGTGTTAAAAGGAGCTGCTGGCAGTCATTTCAGGTGAAGTGATGAATGCGCATGATTGATTCTAGTAAAGAAATTAAAACCTGTGGTTTTTCTGAGATTAAGGAAAGAATATACTTCAGGAAGGGTTGCTTATCTTGATTTGCCCCCTGCGGAACTATCTGGAGGGGAAGATGGGGGGCCAGATTCATCCAAGAGTGGAGGCAAGTTGCCAAAGGTGGAGACATTGCAGGGGAGGTGGCGATACTGGTCATGCATGCAGGGTTTAAGAACAAGACAAAAAATGGCTTTTGGCTCTCGGTTTGTTCTTTTATTTTTCTATTCCTGCTCTTGGAAATATTTTAGTGATAATCTATTTCCAAGGACATGAATAGGAAACAGTGGGACCTTGAATATTATTTGGATTTAGTAAAATACTAAGCGAGAGCATAGACAAAATTATTAAGCAAGCAATGATAAAAAAAATAGAACGATACTGGAAAAATAGGAACAATACTGGAAAGTGAAAGTAGTCCCTCAAACTGCATGCATGACTAGTTAAACCTTTAATTTATCAATGTAAGTTGTAACATTTTCCTGCAAACCATTTACAACTGTGCTTTAACAAGGAAATAAAGCCACCTTGACAACGTCTGAAGAAAAATTGAAAACATTAGAGATGTGCAATTAGGTTGTTGCCCAAATGGAGAACTTAAAACAGGTAAAAATTGGCAAGTTATACTTTTACAATAATTGATAAACCCAGGTTATTTTCTTATTTATCCTGTGTTGGATTAATAATCCTTGGGCTTAAAGGAGATTTTGAAGTCCGTAAGTAATTTGGCAGTGAAAAGCATTATAGCTGATTACAAACCGCTGTCAGTGAAATTAATTTACCTAGCCTTCAGGCAATTCAGAAGGGGATGAACTAAGTGTGGTTCCTGAAGTTTTTTTTTGTTTTTTTTGTTTTTAATGCCTGTTGTTTAAAGGAGAAAATTGTTTTATTATACAGTCCAGGGGACTGTAGGGTTAAGAAGCCTGTGACTCCATAATAAATGACAGACAAAACATAATGATGAACAAGCCATGTCTAGTGAGAAAAGTTATGGATCCCTGTCACAGCCTCAGGGCAGAAAACCAGAGGACTCTATTTAGCCAATGTCTTGGCCAAAAGAATAGTGTCCAAAGGGTGACCTCGTCAGGCTGTGACTCCCTTAAACAGAATTGTGGCAAAACAGAACAGATTTTTACTGGTAAACAGAACAAATTCTTATCTCCCAGAAGGATGCAGATGGACTCAGGTTTCTTTGAGATGAGAGGAGTCAGCAGTCGTTCCAACCCCCTCCGAGCCAGATGAGAGGTTAGGGGACCCTGAATAACTCAGGGGGCACCTCCCACACCTCCCCATTGGACTGGGGAGAGGTGGAGTGAGGCTTGTCTCCCGAAGTTGGCAACTTCTCGCTGGGGCTTCCAGATGTTATGACCATGTAAGCAAGAAGAAATTATGCCAGCAAGTTGAGTCTAATTATGAATTTATTAAATGCGCAGGTCAGGAGTAGGCAAACACCAGAAAAACTCTTGGCAAATTGGTGCAGTTTGTGACAAGCTTTTATAGGTAAAATTTGCAGCATTGGTTACGTAACAACTTAGTGACCATAGCAACTATAAACTAACAACTTGGCAACCAAAATGGGAACTTTTGATTGTTAGGGAGCTTTGATTAATTTCATGTCCTAGGTATAGCCAGTGCTCAGAAAGTCCCTGGAGTTCTGCCATTAGGATATAGTTTAAGGTAGTTACATAGCGACAAGGAAGAAGAATCATTATACAATGGAGTTACCTTGATTAGGTCACCAAGAGAATATAAGAACAAACTATGAAAATGTCAAAGTGTAACATTTGATTTCAGTTAACAAAGCATATATTTACATGGAAGCTATGGCAAAAGAGTTCTGTAATGGTCAACAGGCAACGGTCAGCATAACCTGCCCAGAGGAGACAAAGCTTGGGGTCTGTGGTCATGAGAACGTTACTGTAACCACGTGTAGGCATTGGTTATTAGGTCAGGCGGGTAACAAAGATGAAAGTCTTAAACAAAATGGAGTAAGCTGTTAAATATTACTACTTTGCTAGCAATTTGATTTTATTAACTGATTTAGCTTATTTCACTAGCTACGTAAGAGGCTGAGGCAGAATTATGGACTGAATCCTGGAGTTTCAGTCTGTGGTCAGCTGTGATCATGCCTCTGCACTCCAGTCTGAGTGACAGAATGAGACTCTGACTCATAAACAAACAAACAAACAAAAAAACAAATAGAAATTTTTCCTTTGAAATACCTAACATATTTCTATTCAATTCAGTCTTAGGTGTCCACATAGCACCTTTTGTTTCTTTGCTCTCTTTGCCATTTTTTGGTCAATCATTCTACCCACCATCACCACATATAAATTTAGGCCTCCTATTCAATGTCTCCTTGAAACTCAGACCAAGTCCAAGGAGAAATACCACTGCCATTTGTGATCCCCTACTTGGGAATTGAGGCATGAAGTGATTCTCATTCAATGGTGACCAGGAGAGATGAAAGCAGCCACAGGAGATTTAAGCATGAGGATTCTCAAGCACTCATCCTATGGTTTAAGTTTCATACTCCTTTACATCTCACACATTAGTTGATTCCCTGTACTTCATATATACATTAGTAAAACAGAGTTTAATGACAGTATTCAAGCATATCAATGTGTTACATGGATGCACTTCCTAGGGCATAGTATAGCCCTAGGTAATCTCAATAAACATTAAGAGTTTAATCTAATTGCTCCTTTCCAATACTTTTGGGAAAAAAGATTTTCACCAATATTAGCTCTGTTGTGCTTGAAAGTTTATACTTTCTTTCCTATGAGCTTTTCCTAAACCTCTTACACTTCACCCCTTAATTTCTAAAATATTCTCTCCACTCTTTCCAGCTTTCCTTGTTATCGAAATTCTCTGTCACCTTCACTAGAACTTAACTTGTCACTTATTCAGAAAATAAACACTAGCAGTTTCACGATAAATTGAAAAAGCAATTGATTGTGGTCACCTATGGGACTACAGGCTGATATTTCTGAATTTCAGACTCTATTGTAATTCCTCCACCTAGGGTTGACTAGTGAAATAAATATCACATCAACTGAGGAACTGATAATTTGGTGGATGTTGTAGGCATTTATGTGCCTTTGTTTAAATACTTTTATGTATTGGTTAAGTTGTAAAGGAGTACGTGTTTTCAAAAATGATAATTATTAAGTAAAAGATTGCCAGAAAATTCTGTTTAACATTTTATGTGTGTGTTGGAATCTCACTCTGTCACCCAGGCTGGAGTGCAGTGGCATGCTCACGCCCACTCTAGCATCAACCTGCTGGGCTCAGGCGATCCTTCTGCCTCAACCTTTCAAGTAACGCATACTACAGGCACGTGCCACAATGTCCATGTAATTTTCTTTTTTAAAAAAGTTTATTTATTGTAGAGATGAGATCTCGCCAAGTTGCCCAAACTGTTCTTGAACCTGTGGGTTTCCGACAATATCTTTTCTTTTATTTTTTTGTTTTCTAATTAAATATTTTATGTTCTGACATCAACACAAATAACATTAGAAATATTTCATGAGCTGGGCTCGGTGGCTCAGCCTGCAATCCTGCACTTTGGGAGGCCGAGGTGAGTGGATTGCCTGAGCCCGTGGGTTCAAGACCCATCTGGGCAACATGGCGAGACCTCATCTCTATAAAAAAAAATGAAAAAACAATTAGCGGGGCATGGTAGTGCATGCCTGTAGATTCAGCTACTTGGAAGTCTGAGGGGAAGGATCACAGAAGCCCAGCAGGTTGAGGCTGCAGGGGCCGGGAGCGGCCACTTCACTCCAGTATGGGCAACAGAGTGAGACTCCAACTCAGTATATATACATATATATTTCATGAAAGAAATCTAAAGTAATGTTTTCATTGTTGTTAAAATGAAAAGACAGTATTCTAAGCTAAAAAGTATGTAATATTTATTATTTTATTTTAGAGTTGTGGAGTACATGTGAATATTTACTACATAAATAAATTATGACAGGTGAGGTATGGGCTTCTATCAAGCTCTCTCTCCCCTGATAGTGGATCTGTTACCCAGTGAGTAGTTGTGTGCCCATCGTTTGTCCTTCTTTCCTCTTTAAACAGTGTCCAGAGTCTGTACTTCCCACCTTGTGCTCATGGGAAAAGTGATCAGGGAAAAGCATAAAGTTGAATATGTTATTCCTGTTGTATTTCTTCTTATGATTTTGAAGAACAAAAACAGATCACACTCAAATGGTTGAGACACAAAGAGATTTATTGGAAGATAAACTAATAATCTAATAGAAAGGTGAAGAAATATTTCAGATTGAGCATCAGGGAATGACTCTCAGAACCACATTGCAAATTGACTCAGGGGGAGAGACACGACCAGAAAATAGAAAAAACTGAATAAGGAACATACTTTCATAACCACTTTTTTTTCTTGCAAGTGGCAGTCTCACTCTGTCACCCAGGCTGGAGGGAAGTGTCATGCTCTCTGCCACCACAGCCTCGATCTGCCAGGCTTAGGTGATCCTTATGCCTCAGTCTACCAAGTAGCTGGAACTACAAGCACATGCCACCACACCCAGAAATTTTTTTTTATATTTATTGTCGAGATGAGGTCTCACCAAGTTGCCCCGGTTGATCTCAAACCCATGGACTCAGGGAATCCACTTGCCTCGGCCTTTTAAAGTGCTGAGATTACAAACTGAGTCAGGGAGCCTGGAAACCACTTTCTTTAGGAGTACCCAGTACCTGAGAAACATTAGAACACTGAGTCATTAATGCATTTGTGAGAAATATGTACATAGGCTGTCTCCACAGCCTCTACCATTGGCAAGTTAATGCTGCGTTCATTCTAAATAAACAATCTGTTTTATATATGGGACAATTCTGCTCATTGGTACATATCCTAGAGAAAATGTAATACAGGCCCATAAGGGACTATTGTGTGTGGTGTTGGTAACCTATGACAATCTGAGTGTCCAGTATAAGATACAGGGGAAGTAAAGTATGACAGAGGCTGGTCAGAGACTAATATTCCAAAGTTGGGAGCATCAAATGAAATGTGCATATAAAGATCTTAGAGACTTGCAGATAAGTAGAAAATTCTAAATACAATAAGACATATAGCCTGATACTTTAAACACGAATTGAAAATATATACACACAAACATTAAAGTACATAGTATAAGACTAATTTTATTAGGGATTTCCAGAGAGAGAAAGACAAGGAAATATATAGATAGACATTGATGGACTTATAGATAAAAATACATGATAGGGGGACTATTAGGGTATCTTAAGGGGCTTATGTCAGGGTGACAGCTGAGTAATCTCAGGAGAGGCTGTATACAAGTGGGAGACCTGGGATGCTGGTAGCATGGCTCAGTCCAAGTGTGAAGGCCTCAGAACCAGAGAAGCTGATGGTGGAACTCTCAATCCAAGGTCAAAGGACTGAGAAACTAAGGGCCGTGGTATAAAGTCTTGTAGTCCTAAAAACTTGGAATTTTGATGTCCAAGGACAAGAAAAAATAGCATATCTCAGATCCAGAAGAGAGAAGTTGCCTTTTTAAAAAAATCAAACCCTTTGATGATTGAATGATGACTGCCCTCTTTGAGAGCAGACCTTCCCCAATATATACAACTCATGTGCTAGTCTCCACTGAGAACATAGTCACAGAAACACCCAGAAATAATACATTAGGTAATCTCAAGGTAATCCTCAATACAGCCAAACTGACATGTAAAAATTACCATAATGATAATTGATTAAAAAAATACACAGCTAAAGTGTGACTATTATCAAAAAAGGATAAACAAATGTTGTCAAGATTGTAGGGAAAGGAGAACGCTTGCACACTATTGGTGAAAATGTAGACTGATGCAGTCATTATGGAAAATGTTATGGAAATTCTTCAAAAAAATAATAAATAAGTCTACCATATGACTGAGCAATCCATCTCCTGGGTGTAAATTCATTAGACCTGAAATCAAGATCTTGCAGAGATATTTCAAATCCCATGTAAATTGTAGCATTATTCATAATAACAAACATGTGAAAAGAAAACCTAAGAATGTACACAGGAATAACAAAATGTGGTATATATCAACAAATGTAACACCAGGTTTAAATTTTTTTTTTTTAAAAAAAGGAAATCCTGTCATTTTTGACAACATAGATGAAACTGAAGGATATTATGCCAGACTTTGAAAGACAAATATGCCGGGTTCGGTGGCTCAACCTGTAATCCCACAACTTTGGGAGGCTGAGGTGAGTGGATTTCCTGAGCCCGTGGGTTCGAGACCCGCCTGGGCAGTGAGACCTCATCTCTACAATAAAACAAAAAAGTCAGCCGGTTGTGGTAGCGCATGCCTGTAATTCCGGCTACTTGGAAGCCTGAGGCGAAGGATCGCCGGAGCCCAGCAGATCGAGGCTGCGGTGGCCTGGAGCGGCCACTGCACTCCAGTCTGGGAGACAGAGTGAGACTCCAACTCAAAGAAAGAAAAAAAGAA
>NW_007232590.1:0-14061 GCF_000164805.1 Carlito syrichta
GAGTGGTTTGCCACTCTTCCTTCCAGCCTGCCTGCCTTCCTTTCTTCTCACCGTCCTTTTACTTCCCTTTCACCTCCCCCTCCTCCTCTCTTCCCCCTTTCTGTCTCTCCTTCCCGTCTCCCTGCTTCCTCCCTTCTTCCCTTTGATCGTTTTGTCTTCACTTCCCTTCTTCTTTGCTTCCTTCCCTGCTTGTTTCCTGCCTCCCTTCCTCCCTCTCTTTTCTGACTTTTTCCACCTTCTTCCCTCCTTCACTCTGTCCATTCTTCCATCCTTCTCTCCTTGTTTCTTTTCTTCCTCTTTCGTTCTCTCCTTTCTTCTGTCTTTCCTTTTTTCCTTCCTTTTGCTTCTACCCTCTCTCTTTCTTTTTACTGTCTATTTTTCCCTCTTTCCTCCCTTTTCCCACTTGCTTTCAGCTTTTCTTCCTTCCTTCGAGCTTCTCTTCAGCCACTCTCTGTCCTTCCTTCTCGGCTTTCTGCCCTCCCTCCTTACTAGTCCTTCCTTCATTTCATGCTTCCTTCCTCCTCGGGCTTCTTCCCCACCGTCCCTCCTTCTTCTTTTTCCTCCTCCATGTTTCCTGCCTTAGCTCATCTCTGTTTCCTTCCCTCCCTCCCTCCTTCCTCCCCACTTCATCTTTGTTGTGGTTTTTGTTCACAGAGTTACAAGAACACCTAATTTTCATTTTCTCAGGTCTGATCAGTTCTATCTGGGCTTTCGACAGGTGTTGGAACAAGATGGGTCGCTCTGTCTCCATCCGCCCCGTGTCTCAGAGCAGAGCTGCCGGGCCAGGGGGCGCGGGGAGAGCTCCCGGCGCCGAATTCCCTTCTGGGTGGCTGCAGGCCTGGCTGCTGGAGGCAAAGGCCCGTCAGCAGCCTGGCTGGGGTTCGCCGCCCAGGTCTCGCGGAAGGTCCCGCCTGAGACACGCTCCAGCTGGTCCACAGGGGTGAACTGAGATGCTTCACGGCGGCACCTCTGACCCCTCTTGGCAGCAAAAGTTTAAAACCCGCAGACCTGGGACCGCTCTCTCTGGCGTTTCTCTCAGCCCTCTGTCCCCACAACCCCACGGCTACGGTGTCTCTCCTGCCAATTCCCCAAAAGACAGGACCTTTCACCAAGGCCTGAAAGATACACGTTTTCATACCATCTCCTAGGACAGGCAGAAAATCAAATGACAGTTAAGAAAAAGAGAAAGTGGCTTTTACAAACGACATGGACCAAACTTTCAGGAACACTTGCGTGAAACAAAGTGCACTGCGTGATCACAAGGAAAGTGTTTCCTGCGTAGAAAAGCAACTTTTGAAACAACATATACAACTGAAAGAAAGGATAACTTGTCTTTTTTTTTGAGGAGGAGGAGGAGTCTCACTCTGTCGCCCAGATTGGAGTGCCTTAGCCGCTCCCGGCCACCGCAGCCTCGACCTGCAGGGCTCCGGCGATCCTTCCGCCTCAGCCTTCCGAGTAGCCGGAATTACAGGCGCGCGCCACCACGCCCGGCTGATTTTTTGATTTATTGTAGAGATGAGGTCTCACCAAGTTGCCCAGGTGGGTCTCGAACCCGCGGGCTCAGGCAATCCACTCACCTCTGCCTCCCGAAGGCGCGGGATGACAGGCTGAGATGCCAACTTGTCATAGAGTAAAAAGATCACCCTCACTAATAACTAAATAAAGAAATTAACGAGACAAAGAGATACTCCCAGCATCCCTGAAACTCACGACGATATCAACAACACGTGATTCTCACCGCTGCGACACTGTCCATGGAGGACCAAGACAGTCAGAACCCGCAACGTCTTGAGAATCGGAGGGTAAAATCATGAAGGTCCGCCCAGGCGTCGGCACAGGATGAGGCCAGAGCAACGTGTGTTCACGTCGTCCTCCATGAAATGGATAGAAGTCAGGAAGAAACAACCCAGGCAGACACAGAGCTCGCAGTGCAAGGACATCTAGTTGCACAGGTGGGAAAACAAGATGGGGAGAAGCAGCCCACATTGTCTTGGTGGAAGCCCGCCCTCCATCCATCACAGGCAGGTGACCATGTGAAGGCGAGGATCCCCTCTGTGGGACGTGGCCACAGTGAGACACAGCAAGGGAATGTTGGATCAATCCACTGAGAAACAACATCCAGTAAAACAAATAAGCACTTCCAGGAAGTATTGTAAACAGTCATGGAGACGGGACCTATTGGGGAGAAATCCAGGCACGATAAAAAGGGCAGGAAGACGAAAGGGGCTCCACACTTGATCACCTCCCTCTCCACCTGCTTCTCTACCCGTTCCACGCTCAACCCAACAGAACCATGGGCTGCTGTGGCTGTTCTGGAGGCTGTGGCTCCGGCTGTGGGGGCTGTGGCTCCGGCTGTGGGGGCTGCGGCTCCGGCTGTGGGGGCTGTGGCTCCAGCTGCTGTGTGCCCGTCTGCTGCTGCAAGCCCGTGTGCTGCTGTGTGCCGGCCTGTTCCTGCTCCAGCGGTGGCAAAGGGTGCTGTGGCTCCTGTGGGGGCTCCAAGGGGGGCTGTGGTTCCTGTGGGGGCTCCAGGGGGGGCTGTGGCTCTTGTGGCTGCTGCCAGTCCAGCTGCTGCAAGCCCGTGTGCTGCTGTGTGCCAGCCTGTTCCTGCTCCGGCTGTGGCAAAGGGGGCTGCGGCTCCTGTGGGGGCTCCAAGGGGGGCTGTGGCTCCTGTGGGGGCTGCAGCTCCTGTGGGGGCTGCAAGGGCGGCTGTGGCTGCTGTCAGTCCAGCTGTTGCCAACCCTGCTGCTGCCAGTCCTCCTGCTGCCAGTCCAGCTGCTGCAAGCCCTGCTGCTGTCAATCCAGCTGCTGCAAGCCCTGCTGCTGCCAGTCCAGCTGCTGTGGCCCCGTTTGCTGCCAGTGCAAGATCTGAGGCTCGGAACGTGGTGCTTTGTGGGTCCTGCAGATCCAG
The DNA here is from genome assembly GCF_000164805.1 of Carlito syrichta. Lineage (NCBI taxonomy): Eukaryota > Metazoa > Chordata > Mammalia > Primates > Tarsiidae > Carlito > Carlito syrichta. The sequence continues at coordinate 2,909 of NW_007232590.1, forward strand.
TCATTCCACTCTGGGACCTGTCCTTCATGACTCACCTCACCGCACACCCGAAGGCCCGTCTCTCCAGATGGAATGAATCTGGATTCAGCTGCCAGCTCCCAGGTGAGGCCGTGTTGACGTCCACTGCCTCCTAATTCTCTTCCTAGGCAGCTGTGTCTCACTTGCCCCTCACATCCTTCCTTGCCTTTGCTGGGCACTCAGGGCTGAGTGCCTGACTCTCTGCAGTCCTGCTTTTCAGGCCGGGAGGGTCTGAGCGTGGGTGATCCATTCAGGGCCGGGAGGGTGGAGCGAGGTCTTGGAGTGACTTTGCATGTCACACACTCTGCTTGGTCTTAATTGTATGTTGCAGACAATAAAGCATCAGAACCACAAAATAACTTCGACGTTTCACTGATTTCTGTTGTTCACTGACTGTGCCTGCTGTTCTGTTCATGTTATGTTTCTTCTGATGTGCGAGATGCCGTGGAGGATGCTGGGAGGGAGCCTTGGGTGGGATGCGTGGGGCATTCCATATCCCTTTGAAAACACACGAGCCATGAAGATAGCATGAGAAACTATCTAGAATAATTCCAAGAGAAAAACCAGTAACATAGCCAAAAATAGTATCTGTGACCTATAAATACTTCAGTCTGTCTAATACACTGACAGTAGAATTCAGCAGATCAAAAAAGAGAATAAGAAATGTAAAGATGTAGTCCTACATTCTCCAGTACTCCTGAAAATGTTAAATTCACAGTTAAAATAAGTTCAATGAACTTTAACCAGTAAAAAAATGAAAGCAAGTCAGGCTCGGAGGCTCAGCATGTAATCCCGTGCCTTTGGGAGGCTGAGGTGAGTGGATTGCCTGAGCCCGCGAGTTCGAGACCCACCCGGGCAGTAAAACCTCATCTCTACAATAAATCAAAAAATCAGCCGGGCGTGGTAGCGCATGCCTGTAATTCTGGCTACTCGGAATGCTGAGGTGGAAGGATCGCCGGAGCCCAGCAGGTCGAGGCTGCGGTGGCCGGGAGTGGCCACTGCACTCCAGTCTGGGTGACAGAGTGAGACTCCACCCCCTCGCCCAAACAATGAAAGCACCACATAATTAAATTTCTCAAAACTAGTGACCAGGAGAAAATCATATAAGAGGCTGGAGAAAGAAAAAGCCCACAGAGGTGGCAACAACAGATAAGGCAAGAGCAGACTTCCAGGAACAGCCCTGCAGAACACAGAGAGGCAGCGTCTTTAAACACGATAGGAAAAGAAAAACACTTGAACACTGTTCACCTTGAATATTATACCCAGCAGCAATCATTTTCAAAATGTAGGTGACCAAGACTTTTACAGACACACAACAGGTGAATCCAACATCCTCCAACTCACACTACCTGAAATGACTACAGAGGAAACTTGCAGTGCACAGAATTATAAAGTGCATTGATATTATAATTATTGGGATTAGCATGTGAGAACATTTCTTTATTTGTTGAAACAAACCGGTAACGATGAAGTAATGGGTCATAATATGTGATCGCAAAATGTATGACGAGATGGATAAAGGCTTAGAACGGATTGATGGAAATGAATTATTGGAAATCGATTCCACTCACGTAAAATGATGTAACGCTACTTGAAGGCAGAATGAGATACATTAAAGACGTATACATGAAAAGTTTCAATTGTGAGTCTGGTCTCTTCAAATTTTAATTGAGACTTCCACTTTGCCAAGAGGGAGAGATAGAGACAAGTTTCACATTCAAGAATCAGTCAATCTAATCTAACATGTCGATAACTGCAAAACAAAACACATGCTCTTCACAACATATGCAGAAAAGCCCACTCTTGAAGAACTCTCAGCAAATCAGCCACAGGGAAACATTTCCTCAAGTTCATGAACGTCCTCTTGGAGAAGACTCCAGCCAAGATCATCACTGTTTGTGCAAGAACAGATGCTTTCACCATAAGATCAGCAACAAGAAAAGGTTGTCAGCCCTCACTATTCCTGTCCAACACTGCATTGAAGGTCCTGGCCAGCCAGTGAGGAATAGAGATAACAGGCATGCATTCAGAAAAAAAAAAGCAAAGCTGCCTTAATAGCAGGCAGGATATTTTTTGTGGAAAATCTCAAGGTGAACGCCTGAAAAAATCAGACCTCGGAGTGCAAACAATAGAAGTCACCGACAACTGGCCCCAGAATACAACAGGGATTAGGGAATGGATAAAAAGAGGGAATAAGACTCAAGGAAGACAAGATGCAACGCTGAAAGAACTTGTCACAGAGATTCTCCCTATAAAAAATTTCACCCAGGAAATAAATAACAAGATCATAAGCATGAAAAGTTGAATTAAACAAACAGAAGAAACAATCTCAGAAATGAAAACCAAAGCATGGAACTAACCAAAACTGTGAAAAGCATAGAAAGAAAACTCAGACAGAAAGACCAAGGCCTCCAAGAGATGTGGGATTATATCAAGAGGCCAAACCTACCGCAGATTGGTATCCCAGAGGAAGAAAGAGAAATGGAGAATACCTTGGAGCAAGTATTGCAGGAGTTTATCTGAGAAAACTTTCCCCGCCTTACTAGAGAAATGACTATCCAAACACAAGTGATACAATTAAACACCCCAGGATATTAAATGAGAAGACCAACTCCTAGAAACATAATAATTTGCCTAAACAAGGTAGATACAAAAGAAAAGCTTTCAATGGCAGCAAGTGAGAAAAGTCAGACTACCTACTTGGGAAAAACAATCAGAATAGCAGCAGACCTGTCGGCAGAAACACTACAAGCTAGAAGTGACTTGATCCAATATTCAAAGTCCTCAAAGAGAAACATTTTCAACCAAGAATTTTCTACCCAGTCATGCTCGGCTTCACCAGCAGTGGAGAATAAAATATTTCCCAGACATCTAATCCCTAAGAGATTATGCAGCTTCCAGACCAGCTCTACAGGAGATGCTTTAAAAAGTACTAAGCACAGAAGAAAGAAAGGAAAAAAAAAAAAAAGCCGGGCTCGGTGGCTCAGCCTGTAATCCTAGCACTTTGGGAGGCTGAGGCTAATGCATTACCTGAGCCTGCAGGTTGAAAAGCAGCTTGTGCACCTTTCGAGACCTTGTCTCTACAACAAATAAGTAAAGAAATTAGCCAGGCATGATAGCGCACACCTGTATTTCTGGCTACTTAGAAGGCTGAGGCAGAGGGATCACCGGAGCCCAGCAGGTTGACTCTGGGGTGGCGGTGAGTGTGCCACTGCACTAGAGCCTGTGCAACACAGTGAGAATCCAACTCAAATGAAAAAAGAAAAAAAGAATGAACATACACTTCCCATGAGAACAGGGAAGCACAGAATCACCCGAGGCTACATCATGACTGCAAACTTGAAAACACACGCATACATCACACAACAGGTTGAAAGAAAACAAACAAACACATAACGTTATAAGAACTTCATGACAGGGATAAACAATCACTTTTCAATAATCAGCCTGAATATGAATGGACAAAATGCACCATGAAAAGTCCCAGAATAGCAACCTGGGCACAAAACCATGACCCAATAATTTGCTGCATCCAGGACTCATCTCACTACAAGGTGCACACAGAGACTCAAAGTTAGAGGGTGGACAATGAATTTCCAGGTGAATGGATCACAAAGGAAGGCAAGAGTCGTTGTCCTAATATCAGACAAAGCAACCTTTAATCTATCAAAAATTTAAAAGATACAGAAGAGCACTACATAATGATAAAAGGTTCAATGCATCAACCAGAAATATCCATGTTGAATATGTATCACAAATGGATACCTATGTCTCACTGGTTTCTGTTGTCCACTGATTGTCTCTGCTGTTCTGTTCTCTTTATATTTATTCTGAGCAGACTGGGGTGATGGTTGGAAGGTGCTGGGATAGGGCATGGAAGGGATTGGTGGTAGTTTAAATATTCCTTTAAAAACTACATGAGCCTTGAAGACAGCTCCGAAAATATCCAGAATAATTTAGAGAAAAGACCAAAAGAAAAAAAAGAAAATAGTGAGTGACCTGTAAATACTTTAGTCTGTCTAATACGCTGGTACTTGGATTCAGCAATGCAATGACAGAGAGGAAAACATGCAAATAAATGACTTTAAATGCTCCAATACTCCTGACAATGGTAAATCCACAGTTAAAGTAAGTTCAATGAAATTTAAACAGTATAAACATCAAAGAAAATACATGAAAGCACAACATAATTAAATTTCTCAAAACTAGTGACCAGGAGAAAGTCATAAAAGCAGCTGGAGAAAGAATAAGCCCAGAGGCGGGGCTAAGGATAAGGCAACAGCAGATGTCCTGGAATAGCTATGCAGGAAACAGGAAGACAGCATCTTTAAACACAAAAGAAAAAAAAAGAAAAACAGTGTCCACCTCAAATGTTCTACCCAGCAACAATCTCTTTCAAAATGCAGCTTACCAAGACTTTACAGAAACACATTAGGTGAATCCAGCATCATCCAATTCACACTTCCTGAAATGACAGCAGAGGAAATTTGGAGCTACACAAAATTATACAGTGCATTGAAATTGTATTTATGGGGATAGTTACGTAAGAACTTTTCTTACTATTTAAGTGCTTTAAAAATAGAATGATCTGTTTAAACAAGCCTGTAACAATCTAGTGGTGGGGTGACAGTAAAATGTATGACCAGAATGGGATAAAGGCTTAGAAAGGATCAAAGGATGTAATTATTGTAAATATATTAAATTCTATGTGGAGTGATGTAACAATACTTGAACACAGACTGAATTCCATTAAAGATGAGTACATTAAAGTTTCAATCATGAATTTTTTTCTTTAAAATTTAATCAAGGCTTCCACTTCTGCCAAAAGGGACATATAGGGACCAGTGTCACACTCAGAATCAATCAATGTGACCTACCAAATAAATAACCACAAAAGAAAATTCATATGTTCATCTCAACATATGCAGGAAAAATACAATCTTGATAAGAACTCTCAGCCAACCAGCAGTAGCAAGACATTTCCTCAATTTCATAAATGCCCTCTTGGAAGACTCCAGCCAAGATCATCGCCTGTTGTGTAAGACTGAATGCTTATACCATAAAATCAGCAGCAGGAAAAGGATGCTTGGCTTGCTCTCACTACTTGTGTTCTACATTGAATTGTGTCCAGGCCAGTGTAGCGAGAAACAGGTAAAAGGCATGCACTTCGGAGAGGAGAAAGCAAAACTGTCTCAATGGCAGATGTAATATTATCTGTAGAGACTCCCAAGTTGTCTATTAAACAAACGATTATTAGAACAAACAATTCAGCAAGACTAGAGAATACAAAACCTATATACATGAAGAAACGCTATTTTTTTTTTTTTAGTCAGACCCTCTTCTGTTGCCCAGGCTAGAGTGCAGGATCACACTCACAGCCACTGTAGCCTTAAACTGCTGGGCTCAGGTAATCTTTCTGCCTCAGCTTCCCAAACAGCTGAAACTACAGGTGCATGCCACCATCCTGGCTATTTTTTGACTTATTGTAGAGACAAGGACTCACAAAGTTGCCCAGGCTGGTGTTGAACTCTTGGGCTCAGACATCCTCTCACGTCTGCCTCTCAAAGTGCTGGGATTACAGGCTTGAGCCACTGCGGCCACCTGCTATTTGGACATATTGAGAATGAATTTTGGAAAATAAAATTCTAAAAACTATAAAATACTTAGAAATAATATTAACAAAGTATGTGCAAGACATGTATATCAAGACATGTATATTAATACATTGGTAAGAGAACTTAAAAGACCTGAGTGCATGGAGAGATTTAACATGTTCCAGCAGTGGAGAGTTCAGAGTTGTTACAATGTCGTTTCGCCACCAATGGACCTACAATGCAACACGATGCTATCAAAGCATAAATGGATGTTTTGGCTGAGGTTGACAAGTTGATTCCAAAGTGTTCAAGGAATTGGAAACACTGAAACCATCTTAAAAGAGAAAACTGCGATTGAAGGTCTCATCCCACCCGACTTCCAAACTCCCTGGAATGTTCCAGTGAATAGATGCTGTCTTGGCACTAGCAAGGGGTGTGTAGACCTGTGGAAAAGAACGTAGAGACAGACTCACCAGATATTCAGTGAATTTCCTTTTAGGATTTCAATGGGATAAGGAAGGCAGCTTCATCAAATACTGCTAATACAATTGGACAAATGAATGAAGAATAAATCTCAACTCCCCCCTCACTCTGCATGCAAAACTTGAGCGAGTTCCATTAAAGGATTGAGCATCCATACCAAAGTTCTTCTATTCTGGAATTAATGCTAGGAGATTTTTCAGAAAATTCACAAAAACAGGATTAACCATCAAAGATAAAAGTGTTAGCTTGGACTCCAGAATCAAAAAACTTTCTCTACTCAAAGGAAGTTTATTTAATGATAAGGCAGACCAAAAGCTGGAAAAATTGATAAATAATATAGACAGAATTGATAGAGATATAGATAACGTGGATATTGATGAAATAGATGATATGGGTTTTGAAAACATGGATATAGGTAGAGATGACATAGATATGGGGGGGGTGTATGGCAAAGCACTTTATACAGCTAGAATTTAGGAATCTCTCCAACAAATTCATAGCAAACAAAAACCAAATAAGTTAAATAGCCAAGTCATTTGACAAAAATTAAATAAGAAAGATATATCGATGCCTCCGAACAAATGGAAAGTGTTTCCCACACATTAGTCATTAGAGAAACGCAAGTCAAAATCAACATGAGATGAGATTACACACCCACGCGAAAGCTCAAATCTCCGGAGCTGACACGGCCATGTGAACAAAGGCATGGAGCCAGGTCACTCGCGGGCATCACTGGGAGGGTCGACTGGAGAGAACCACTTTGGAAACGAGTTTCTTATAACGTTAAACATCCGCTAGCCTACTGTCTAGAGGATTTAAGCCGAAAATACTTACCAAAAGAAATTAAACAAATTCACAAAAGTACTTGTACGAGAATGTTCATAGGCGTCTTCTCTCCATAACCCCAAACTGAGAACAATTCAAAAGTCTCTGAAGGGCAAAGAGGGGGACACAGTGGAGATGGTTCCACTTGGGACATGCTACCCCAGCGACTAGAGAAAGATGAGAAGCAGATCACTGAAGCCCAGAATAACGTGTTGAGAAAGAAATCAGAGTAAATGTTGCCTGATGTCATTTACATGAAATTCAAACCCAGACACGAAGAGTCAGAAGGACAAGTGCTTGTAGGATGGGTCGGGCTGGGTGGCAGAGAACGAGACCCTTTGGGGTGGTGAGGGGGGTGGTCATGGTCAGGTGATGGTCACATGGGCCACGTTAACCAGCCTCGTGGACTTGCACACTCGAAATATAGGTGTTTCGCCGGAGGTGACTTTGACCCCATAAATTTTTACCCCATAAGAATATGTTATGGGCCGGGCGGGGTGGCTCAAGCTTGTCATCCCAGCACTTTGGGAAGCTGAGGCGAAGGATTGCCTGAGGGTTTGAGACCAGCCTGGGCAACGTGGTCTCTATAGTACATCCAAAAATTAGCCGGACATGGGAGCGAATGCCTGTAGTTCCGGTACTTGGAAGGCTGCTGCAGAAGCATTGCCTGAGCCCAGTATGTCAATGCTGGGGAGGCCACAAGTGAGTCACTGGTACCACTGCACTCCAGCCTGGGCGACAGAGTGGGTATCTGATTCAAAAAAATATATATATATATGTTACGAGGATGGTTGGAAGCCCAAACTTCACCTGCATGCAGCCTACTTGTGCAGTCAAGCCTTACTTGGGCTCCACAACGCTGTAATTAAATAACAATGAAAAAATATATTTGTTAAAAGGTTCTCTGAGATAATGAAAGTTCATTGGAGAAGATCCCTGATCGATCAATATTTGAACCCTTCAAAGATAATACACTGGAAATGTTTCAGTTGACGTGAGGGAGTCTTCCAATGACGCTCTGGGGAATGAGGAAGCAGAGGAGAATCCATCCCTGTTTGCACGCCAGTGGCCTGGGACCCGGCGCGTCCAACCCTGCTGGAGGGGGAGCAGAGCCAGTCCAGGGTGGGGGAGGAGAAGCGAGGAGGGGCGCCTGTGAGCCCGGTGCCTGCCCTGAAATCAGCTCCTCCCGGATCCAGTTCACAGATTTCACACAACAGTCTGGAGTTGTTGAGGTTGAAGGACTGTCTGCTTCTTTCGGCTTAATACTTCACTGCGGAAATGATCACAGGACGACTTCTCCTTGCACGTGGACACAGCGCCCAGGGGAGGGGGGCCCCGTCTCAGGAAGAAGAGACCTCCAAGGACCAGGGTCATCCGTTGTCCCAGCCTTGAGGCTCCAGGCTCTGGGAAGCCTGAAGAGGAAGCTCAGTGTCTCCAAGAAAGGAAACGCTGGGAGGAAGAGGCCAGATTTAGAAACCAAGGAAAGTGGACCTTGGCTGGAGCTGTGGCCGTTCATGGGACTGTGAGGAATTTAAAAATAGCCCTTGACCCTGTGACATGGCACAAGCACAAACGGGAGGTGATCCTGTGTGGAGTGTCCACACCTGGGCATAATATAAGGGCCCCGGGTACATAGGAGGCTCCACACCTGCTCACTCCCTCTCCACCTGCTCCTCTACCTGCTCCACTCTCAACCGCCAGAACCATGGGCTGCTGTGGCTGTTCTGGAAGCTGTGGCTCCGGCTGTGGGGGCTGTGGGGGCTGTGGCTCTGGCTGTGGGGGCTGCGGCTCCGGCTGTGGGGGCTGCGGCTCCAGCTGCTGTGTGCCCGTCTGCTGCTGCAAGCCCGTGTGCTGCTGTGTGCCGGCCTGTTCCTGCTCCAGCGGTGGCAAAGGGGGCTGTGGTTCTTGTGGGGGCTCCAAGGGGGGCTGTGGCTCTTGTGGCTGCTGCCAGTCCAGCTGCTGCCAGCCCGTGTGCTGCTGTGTGCCAGCCTGTTCCTGCTCCGGCTGTGGCAAAGGGGGCTGTGGCAAAGGGTGCTGTGGCTCCTGTGGGGGCTCCAAGGGGGGCTGTGGTTCCTGTGGGGGCTGTAGCTCCTGTGGGGGCTCCAAGGGGGGCTGTGGCTGCTGTCAGTCCAGCTGTTGCCAACCCTGCTGCTGCCAGTCCAGCTGCTGCAAACCCTGCTGCTGTCAATCCAGCTGCTGCAAGCCCTGCTGCTGCCAGTCCAGCTGCTGTGGCCCCGTTTGCTGCCAGTGCAAGATCTGAGGCTGTGAACGTGGCCTTGTGGAATCCTTCTGATCCAGTCTTCCCGAGCTGCGAAAGTCCTTCATGCCCCCCACCACACCCGAGGGCCCATTTCCCGCAAGGAATGAAACTGTATTCGGCCGCCTGCTCCCAGGAGAGGCCTCACTGCTGTCCGCTGCCTCCTAACAATTCTTCCCCCTGGTCAGCTATGTGTAAATCGCCCCCTCACACCCTTCTTCAGGGCTGAGCTCCTGACCCTCTGCAGTCCTTCATTTTCAGGCCAGGCGGGTCTGAGCATGGGTGATTCTCCCGGGGCCTGGAGCGTGAAGGGCCGTCCTAAGGGTGGCTTTCATGTCAAACAGTCTGCTCGGTCATAATTGAATGTTGATGCCAATAAAACATTGAAACCACACACTGACTATGATGTCTGTCTCACTGATTTCTGTTGTTCACCGAGTGTGTTTCTTCCATCCTGCTCTTGTTATATTTGTTCTGATGGGACTGGGATGATGTGGCAGAAGGTGCTGGAATGGGGCGTTGAATGGGATTAGTGGCCATTTAAATAGTCTATTAAAAATGCACAGACCTGAAAACAGCATTAGAAACTATCCAGAACAATTCACAGCGAGAAAGGACAATAAATTATCGGAAAATAGAATCAGTGACCTGCCGATCCTTCTGTCTGTCTGACACACTGGCACTTGGCTTCAGCAAAGCAAAGACAGAGAAGAATGCACGCGAAGGAATGGCCCTAATTGCTCAAAACCCCCTGAAAGTTGTAAATCCACAGTTAAAATAGATTCAGTGAAGTTTAACTTGTAAAAACATAAAGGAAAACACATGAAACCAGCCCATAGTTAAATTTCTCAAAACTCGTGATCAGGAGAAAATCATTAAAGCAGCTGGAGAATGAATAAATCCACAGAGGTGAGGGAAAGCATAAGGCAACAGCAAATGTCCTGTAACAGCCACGCAGGAAACAAGAAGACAGCATCTTTAAACACTAGAGTATATTTTTAAAAAATCCCTGCCCACCTCGAATATTCTACCCAGCAATGATGACTTTCAAACTGAGGCGGAAGGATCGCCGGAGTCCAGCAGGTTGAGGCTGCGGTGGCCGGCAGCAGCCACTGCACTATAGTCTGGATGACAGAGTGAGACTCCAACTCAACAACAACAACAAAATAATAATAATCTGCTGCAGAAAACAATAACAATGCAGTGATTGGTTTATAATATTTGATTGTAAAATATGTAAGAATGGGATAAAGGCTAGAAAGGAACCATGGAAGCGAATGTGTGCAAATGTATTCAACTACATGTGGAGTGATGTAACAATATTTGAAAGTGGATGGAGCTTAATTAAAGATGCATACATTGGAAATCTCAACCATGAATTTTTTTCCTGCAAAATCTAATTGAAACTTCAGCTTCTACCAAGAGAGAGACAGGGACCAGTTTCACATTCAAAAATAAATCAGTGTAATCTACTATGTTAATAACCGCCAAAGGAAACTCATATGTTCATGTTAATATATGCAGGAAAAATCCACTCTTGAAATCTTAGCAAATCAGGAGTAGAAAAACATTTCCTCAAGCTGGTTAACGTCCTCCTGGAGAAGACTCCATCCAAGATCATCACGAATCGTGTGAGACCGTTTGATTTCACATTAAGATCAGCAACACGAGAAGGATGTCAGGTCTAACCATTCCTGTTCAACACTGCACTTAAGGTCCTACCAGCATAGTGAGGCACAGAGATAAGAGGCATGCAGATCAGAAAGGGGAAAGCAAAACTGTCTTAATAGCAGACATGATATTACCTGCAAAAATCCTAAGGTGTCTATTTAAAGCTATTAGTAAAAACATTTTTGCGAGATTAGAGAACACAAAGCCAATATACAAGGAAAAAAGCGATTTCCATTTTTTTGAGTCAGAATCTCATGCTTTTTCCCAGGCTGAGGGCAATGGCACACTCACAGCCATTGTGGCTT
>NW_007232591.1:0-16664 GCF_000164805.1 Carlito syrichta
CACAGTGCCTGGTCCTCCTCTGTGAATGGTGTCATAGTGACTTGCCTTCATATATGAAGGGCTCCTACTGACAAGACCACCTCTGTGATGGGTGTAACAATGAGTGGGCCTTTTCCATATTAAGTGCCACATGCCAGGACCTCCTCTATGATTGGTGGTCCAGTGACTGACCATCCTCTCTGATGGGTGACCTAGTGACTAGCCCTCTTCTGTGATGGATATCCTACTAACTGTGTCTCCTCCAAAATGTTTGCTCCAGTGACTATCCCTCCTCAGTGACTGGTGCCCCAGTAACTGACCCTTCACAATAATGGATGCCCTAGTGACTAGCCCTCCACTTTAGTGGTTGTCGCAGTAATTGGGCCTTCTTAATAATGGATAACAGTGACAAGCCTGCCTTTGTGAAGCATGTCCTGTGACTGGCCCTATTCAGTGCTGAGTGTCCCAGTGACTGGCCCTCTTCTTTGATGGGTGTCCCAGTTACTGACTGGCCCTCTCCCATAATGGGCCCTTATCTGTTATGTGCACCATAGTGACAAATCTTCTGTGATGGATGTCCCAGTGAATAGCCCTCCTCTGTTATGCGTGCCATTTTTACTGGTCCTCTACTGTGATGGGTGCACAAAGACTGGCCCTGCTCTGTGATGATTACCCTAGTGGTTGTCCCTCCTCTTGGATTGGTGCCCCAGTGACTGGCCCTCCTCTGTGATTGGTGCCCATAAAAGGGCCCTCTTCTGTGATGACTGACCCACTGACTGCCTCTCCTCTGTGATGGATGTCCCAGTGACTAGTCATGCTCTATGCACGGTTCTCCAGTGACTAGCCCTCTGTGATGGGTGCCCCAGTGACTGGCCCTCTTTTCTGAAAATTGCCCCAGCAACTGATACATCACTTTAATAAGTGCCTTAGTGACTAGCTTTACTCTCTGATCGCTACCCCAGTGACTGGCTCCCCTACATAATAAGTGCCTCAGTGACTTGCCCTCCTTCATTACAGGTACTCCAGTGACAGGGTCTCCTCATTAACTGGTTACCCTGTGACTGGTTATCCTCCATAATGAGTGCCATAGTTACTAGATCTCCTCTGTGACGGGTATGCTAGTATCTGTGTCTCCTCCATAATTGGTGTCCCAGTGACTAGCCCTCCTCTGTGTTGGGTACAGTATCCCAGTGACTTGCTCTCCTCAGTGATAGATGCCCCGGTGACTGTGCCTTCTCTATAATGAGTACCCCAGTGACAGGCCCTCCTCTATGATGGGTACACCAGTGACAGGCCCTTCTTTGTGAAAAATGCCGTATTGATTGATCCTCTTCTATGATGGATGCCCCATTGAATAACTTTCCTCTGTGAATGCTGCTCCAGTGACTGGGTCTCCTAAATAATGGGTGCCCTAGTGATTATCCCTCCTCCATTTTGGGTGACTGAGTGACTAGGCCTCCTCAGGGATTGGCACCCAAATTACTGGCCCTCCTCCATAATGGTTGCCCTGGTGAATAGCCCTCCTCTGAAATGGCTTGACTCTGCAACAGGGCCTCCTCCAAATGGGTGCCCTAGTAACAATCCCTCCTTGGTAATGGGTGTCCCATTGACTGGCCCTCATCAGTCATGGATGCCCCATTGACTCCTCTGGGATGGTTGTCCCTGTGACTGGCCCCTCAACATAATGGGTGCCCCAGTGACTGCCCCTCCTCTGTGATGGGTTTCCCTGTGACTGGCTCTCCTCTGAGATGTGTGATTCAGTGACTGGCCCTCTTCTCTGATGTTTGTCAATGTGACTGGCCCTCCTCTGTGATGGGTACCTAAGTGACTGGCTTACTTATGTGATCAGTGCCTCAATGACTGACTCTCCTCTGTGATCAGTGCCCCAGTGACAGGCCTTCATATACGATGGGTGCTTCAGTAGTAGCAGTCCTCTGAAATCATTGTCTTGGTGACTGGGCCTTCTCCATAATGAATGTGTTGGAGACTAGCCTCCTCTGTGACTGGTGACCCAATGACTGGCCAACCTCAGGGACAAGTGCCCCAGTGACAAGCCCTCTTCTGTGATACGTGACCTAGTAACTGGGTCTCCTTCAAAATGGGTGTGCCAGTGACTAGTCCCCCTCTGTGATGGGTACCCCAGTGACTGGTTCTCCTTTGTGATGAGTGTCCCAGGGACTGGTCCTCCTGCAAGTTGGTTGACACATTTCTGTCCCTCCTCTTTTTTCAGTGCCACAATGACTAGCTCACCTCTATGATGTGTGTCCCAGTGACTAGAACGCCTCTGTGAATGGTGCCCCCATGACTGGCCAGCTTCTATGATGGGATCCTCTATGATAGGCCCTCCATTGTATGGATACTCCAGTGATTGCCTCATTTCTGTGTTGTGTGCACCAGTGACTGGCCCTCTTCTTTGATGACTGTTCCAGTGTCTGGCCCTCCACCATAATTGCTGCCCCAGTGACAAGCCCTCCTCTGCAAAGGTTTTTCCAGTGCCTGGCCCTGCTCCGTAATGGGTGTCCAAGTGACTTGGCCTCCTCTGTTATGTGCGTCACAATGACTACCCCTCCTCTGTGTTGGGTCTCTCAGCGATTCACTCTTAACTGTGATGTGTGCCCCCATGACTAGCCCTCCTCTGTGATGCCTCTTCTGGATACTGTCTCTCCTCTTTTATGGGTGTCCCAGTGACTACCCCTCCTCTGTGTTGGGTCTCTCAGCGATTCACTCTCAACTGTGATGTGTGCCCCCATGACTAGCCCTCCTCTGTGATGCCTCTTCTGGATACTGTCTCTCCTCTTTTATGGGTGCCCCAGTGACTGCCCATCTTCTATAATTGGTGCCCCAGTGACTGGCTCTCTTATGTGTTTGCTAACATAGTAACTGGTCCTCCTCTTTGATAAGTGCCCCAATGACTGACTCTTCTCCAGCATTGGTGCCCCAATGACTGACTAGTCCTCCTTTGTGAAGTGTGCCACAGTGACAAGCCCTCTTCTGTGATACAAGAACCAGTGACTAGCCCTCTTCTGTGGTGTGTGCCTTTTTGACTGACCCTCCACTGTTATGGGTGCCCCAGCGAATGGCCCTCCTTTGTGAAAAATGCCCCAGTGACTGATCCTCCTCTGTGATGACTGATCCACTGACTAGCTTTCCTCTGTAATCATTGTCCCAGTGACTGTGCCTCCTACGTAATGGGTCCCCAAGTGACTAACCCTCCTCCATTATGGGTGACCCAGTGACTGTGACTCCTCAGTGATTTGTACCCCAGTGACTGGCCCTCCTTCATAATGGGTGTCACAGTGACTACCACCTCTCTGTGAAGGGTGTCCTAGTAAGTGTGTCTCTTCCATAATTGGGGCCCCAGTGACAAGATCACTATTGTGATAGGTTTCCCAGTGAGTGTCCCTCTTCAGTGATGGGTGACCCAGTGAATGGGCCTTCTCTGTGATGGTTTTCTCAGTGACTTGCCCTCCTTCATAATGGGTGCTCCAGTGACTGACTGTCCTTTGTTATGTGTGCCATAATGTGTAGCCCTTCTCTGTGATGGCTGTCCAGTGACTAGCCCTTCTCTGAGTGGTACCCTTATGACTGGACAGCCTCTGTGGCAGGTTCTCCAATGTCTGGCCCTCCTCTGTTATGTGTACTCTAGTGACTGATCCTCCTCTGTGATGGGTGCCCCAGTGACTTTTCCTTCTCTGTATTAGATACCCCAGTGATTGACCCTCTTTTGTGATGCCACTCCTAGTGGTTGGCCCTCCTCTGTGATGAGTGCTTAGTGACTGTTCTACCTGTTTGTTTGGCGCCTCATTGACTGGCCCTCCTCTGTGATTGGAGCACCAGTGACTGCTTATCCTTGTAATTGGTGTTCCTGTAGCTGGCCCTCATGTGTGATGAGTACCCAAGAGACTGGCCTCATGTGTGAAGAGTGTCCCAGTCACTGGCCTCCTCTGTGATGTTGGCCCCAATGACTGACTCTCTTCTGCGATGGGTGCCCCAGTGACAGACTTTCCACTGTGAAGGATGTCCCAGTAACTGATTCACTTCTGTGATGGTTGTCCCAGTGACAGGCCCTCCTCCATAATGGGTGCCCAAATGACTGGCCTTCCTTTGTGTTGGGAGTTCCAGTGACCACACCTTCTCCATAATGGGTGTCCCAGTGACTTCCCTTCCTCTGTGATGGATGCCCCAGTGACTGGACCTCCTCTGTGATGGGTGCCCCAGTGACTGGCTTTCCTCCACAACGTGGGCCCCAGTTACTGGCTCTCCTCTGTGATGTGTACCACAGTCACTAACCCTCCTCCATGATGGAAGCCCCAGAGACTAGTCACATGCGATGCATGCCTCAGTGACTACTTGTCTTCTATCATGGATACCCCAATGACTGATCTTTGTCTGTGATTGGTGCCTAAGTCACTAGGCCTCCTTTGTGATCAATGGCCCAGTAAGCAGTGCATCTCTATTATCAATGCCTCAGTGATTGGCCCTTCTTCTAATGGGTGTCCCAGTGACTGGACCTCCTGTGTGATAGTTGGCTCAGTGACTGTCCCTTCTCTGTGTTAAGTGCCTCAATGTCTGCTCTTCTATGTGATGGGTGCCCAAGAGACTAGCCATTATCTGTGATGTGTGCCCCAGTAACTGGGCCTCTTCCTAATGAGTGCCCCAGTGAATGGCACTCCTCTGTGATGGGTGCCCAGTGACTATCCCTCCTCTGTAAATGACATCACAGTAATGAGGCTTCCTCTGTGATGGATGCCCCAATGACAGGGCCTCCTATGTAATCCAAGCTCCAGTGATTGAGTTTACTCTTAATAGTTGTCCCAGTGACTCATGTTCCTCTGTGATGGGTGAATCAGTGACTGGCCCTACTCTGTAATGGGTCCTTCAGTGACTGGCTCTTCTGTGCAACAGGTGCCCCAGTGACTGACTCTTCTCTGTGATGTGTGCCATAGTGACTGGCCTTCTTCTGATGTGGGTGCCATATTGACTGGTGCTCCTTTATAATATTTTCCCCAGTGTTAGGCACTCTTGTGATGGGTGCCTTAGTAAGTGACTTTCCTCTTGATGGTTGCCCCAGTGACTGGGCCTCCTCCATAATGGGTCGTCCAGTTACTATCCCTCTTCTGTGATTTGTGAACCCAATGACTAGTCCTCCTCTGTGGTGGGTGTCACAGAGACAGGTCCCTCTCTGTGATCAGTGCCTCAGTGTTTCTGCCTCCTCCATAATGGGTGTCCCTGTGATTGGCCCTCCTCTGTGATTGGTACCTGAGTGACTACTGTTTCTCCACAGTGTTTGCACCAGTAACTAGCACTCTTCTGTGTTGGGTGTTCCACTTACTGGGCCTCCTCCATAATGGGTACACCGCTTACTGGTCCTCCTTCATGATGGGTGTCCCAGTGACTTGGCCTCCTCCTTAATTGGTTTCCCAATTTCTGAGCCTCCCCTCTGATTGGTGTCCCAGTGACAAGACCATCTCTGTGACAGTGATTGGGCCTCCTCTGGTTGGCAGCCCCAGGAACTGACCATTCTCTGTGTTCAGTGCTCAAGTGATTGGCTCTCTTTCTAGTGGGTGTCAGAGTGACTGGGCCTCCTCTGTGATGGGTGTCTCAGTGACTGACCCACCTCTGTGATAGATGCCTCAGTGATTGCGTCTCCTTTGTAATGGGTGGCCAAGTGACTAGTGCCCCCCTCTCTTTGATGGTTGACCAAAATGACGGGGCCTCCTACTAATGGGTGCCCAAGTAAATAGCCCTCCTCTGTGATGTGTGCTTCAGTGACTGTCTCTCCTTTGTGATATGTGCTTCAATGAATGTGTATCATTTCTGATGGGCTCCCCACTGACTAGCCCTACTCTGTAATGGGTACCACAGTGACTGAGCATCCTCTGTGATGGGTGCCCCAGTGATTGGCCCTTCCCTGTGATGAGAGCCCCAGTACCTGGCTCTTCTCTGTGATGGCTGTCCAAGTGACTGACTCTCCTCAGTGATTTGTGCCCCAATGACTGTCCATCCTCTATAATATGTGCTCCAGTGATTAGACTTCTCTGTGATGAGTGCCCCAGTGATTCCCCCTACTCTGTGATGGGTTCCCAAGTGACTGGTCCTCCTCTGTGATTGGTGACCCAGCGACTGTGTCTCTTCTGTGATTGGTGATGAGTGACTGGCCTTTATATAGGATGCGTGCTCCAGTGACTAACCTTCTTAAGTGATGAGTGTCACAGTGAGTGGGCCTCCTCCATTTTGGGTGCTGCAGTGACTGCTCCTCTTTGATTTGTGCCCTGGTGACTAGCATTCATATTTATTTGATGGGTGCCCCACTTTGTAGCCCTGCTCTGTGATGTTTGTCCTGGTGACTGGGCATCCTAGAAATTTTGTGCTTCTGTGACTAAACCTCATCTGTGATGGGTGCCACAGTCTATGGACCTCCTCTTAATGAGTGCCTTGGGGACTGACCCTCCTCTCTGAAGTGTGTTCCAATAATTGAGACGCCTCCATAATAGGTGCTCCATTGACTGGGCCTCCTTCATGATTTGTGCCACAGTGACTGGCCCTCCTCCAAAGTGGGTGCTTCAGTGAATATGCCTCCTCTGTGATAGATAACCCAGTGACTGGGCCTCCTCTCTAATGGATGCTCCTTTCTCTGTGAATGGTATTCCCATGATTGGCCTGCTTTTGTGACTGATGCCCCATTGACAGGCCCTCCTCTCTAATGGGAGGTGACTGCCCCTCCTCTGTGATAGGTAGTGCAGTGTCTGATCTTCCTTTATGATGGGTGCCCCAGTGAGTGGCCCTCTTCTATGATGGCTATTCCAGTGTCTGGCCCTCCTCTTTGATGGGTACCTAGTGAATACATCGCCTCTGAGATGATTGCCCCAGTGACTGCCTGTCCTTTATCACGGGTGCCACAGTGACTGTGCCTCCTCTGTGATGAGTTTCTCAGTGATTATCCCTCTTCTGTAATGGGTACCACAGCGAATGGTACTCTTCTGTTATTTGAGCCCCTGTGGCAGACCCTCTACTGTGATAGGTGCCTCAGTGTCTAGCTCTCTTCTGTGATGGTTCCAGTGACTGGCTGTCCTCTGTGATGGATGCCCCAGTGACTGGTCCTCCTCTGTCATGGTTGCCCAAGTGACTGGCCCTTCTCTGTGATTAGTACCCCAGTGACTATGCCCTCTCTTTGATTGATGCCTAGTGATTGGCCTTCATATATTATGGGTGCCCCCATGACTAACCCTATTGTGTGATGGGTGTCTTGACCTCCTCCATTTTGGGTGATGCAGTGATACGGCACCCTCTGTTATGAGCACCTCAATGACTGACTTCATATGTAATGAATTCCCCAGTGACTAGCCCTTCACCTTGATGTGTGTCCTAGTAACTGGGTATCCTCTAAAATTCATGCCCCAGTGACTTGTCCTCCTCTGTGTTGGATGTCCCAATCTCTGAGTCTCCTCCATAATGGGCGCCCCAGTGACTGACCCTCCTCTGTGAAGACTGTCCCAGTGATTGGGCCTCCTTCATAATAGGTGCTCCATTGTCTTTTCCAGCAACTGGCCCTCCTCCACATTGGATGCACCAGTGAATAGCCCTCCTCTGTGATAGATGACCCAGTGACTGGCCCTCCTCCATAATGGATGCCCCATCTCTGTTAGGGGTGCCCAAGTGACTGGCCTGCCTCTATGATGGGTGCCCCAGTGACAAGCTTTCCTCTATTATGAATGCTCCAGTGACTGCAACTTCTCAGTTTTGGGTCCCATTGATTGACCCTTCTCCATGATGGTTGCCCCCAGTGACTGGACCTCTTCTGTGGTGGCTGTCCCAGTGACTGGACCTCCTCCTAATGGGTGCCCCAGTAACTGACACTCCATTGTTATGGGTGTCTGCGACTGGCACTTCTCTGTGATGGGTGCCAACATGACAGTGCCTCCTCTGTGATGGGTGCCGCAGTGACTACCCCTCATCCATAATGAATACTCATTGACTACTCCTCCTTTGTGATGAGTGCAACAGTAACTGTCTCATCCTTTTTATGGGCAACCAACTGACAGGTACTTCTCTGTGATGGGTGCTCCAGTGACAGTCCCTCATTTGTGATTGGTGTCCTAGTGACTGGGCTTCCTCCATAATGGTTGCCCCAGTGAATGGCCCTCCTCCATTATGGGTGTCCCCGTGACTGAGGTTTCCTTGGTGACTGCTGTCCCAGAGATTTGCTCTCCACCATAATGGTTGCCAAAGTGTCTATACCTCCTGTATGTAGGCTGTCCCAATAATTGGGCCTTCTACATAATGGGCGCACCAGTGAGTGAGCCTCTTCCATTCATGGTGCCACAGTGACAGAGCCTCCTCTGAGATCGATGCACCAGTGATTGGTCTTCCCCTGTAATTTTTGTCCCAGTGACTAGCCCTCCTCTGTGATGGGTGTTCCACTATTGGGCCTCCTCCATAATGGGTGCCTTAGTGATTGACCCTCCTTTGTGTTAGGTGTTCCAGTGACTGGGCCTCTCCCATAATGTGTTCCCCAGTGACCGGGCATTCTCTGTGATTGGTGCTGCAGTGACTGACTTCATATGCGATGGGTGCCCCAGTGACTATCCCTCCTCTGTGATGGGTGTCTTGGTGACTGGGACTTTTCCATTTTTGGTCCTCAGTGACTGGGTCTTCTCTGTGATTGGTGCCCCAGTGACTGGCCTTCATATATGATGGGTGCACCCATGACTACCCCTTTGCTGTGATGGGTGTCTTAGTAACTGGGCTCCTTCAAAATGGGTCTCCCAGCAACTAGTTCACTGGGTGCTGCATTTTCTGGGCTTGCTCAATAATGTTTGCTCCAATGACTGACCCTCCTTGTGAAGGATGTCCCAGTGATGGGCCTCCTCCATAATAGGTACTCCATTGCCTGGATCTCATTCATAATTTGTGCCTCAGTCACTCTTCCTCCTTCCAGTTGGGTACCCCAGCAAATAGTTCTCCTTGGTGATAGGTGCCCCAGTGACTGGATCTCCACTATAATAGTATCCCAGGGACTAGGATTTCTTTGTGACCGGTGCCCCAGTGACTTGTCATGATGGTTTTCTCAGTGACTGGTCCTCTGCTATGATGGGTGTCCCACTGACAGACCCTCCTCTGTGATCAGTGCCCCAATAGTTGGCCCTTCTTCTGATGGGTGTCCCAGTGACTGGGCCTCCTCTGTGATGGGCAGGTACATCAGTGACTGACCCTTCCCTTCAACAGGTGACTCAGTGACTGGGTTTCCTCTGTGATGGGTGCCCCATTTGTAAACCCTCATCCATAATGGATGCCTTAGTGACTAGCACTCCTCTGTGATGGGTGTCCCAGTGACTGGCTCTCATCTGTGTTAGTAGCTGCAGTGACTGGGCCTACTCCATAAAGGGTGCCCCATTGACTGGCCCTCCTCCATCATGGATACCCCAGTTACAAGCCCTCATCCGTAGTGGATGCCTTAGTGACTAGCAGTCCTCTGCAGTGGGTGTCCCAGTGACTGGCTTTCCTCTGTGATGAGCGTCCCAGTGACTGGCTGTCATCTGTGTTAGTTGCCACAGTGACTGGGCCTCCTCCATAATGGGTGTCTCATTGACTGACCCTCTTCTGTGATGGGTACATCTGTGATTGTTCTTCCTCTGTGATTGGTGCACCAGTGACAGGCCCTCCTATGTGAATGGTGCCTTAGTGATGGGGCCTTCTTCATAATGGGTGCCCCTATGACTGGCTCTTCTCCATATGGGTGCCCCAGTGACTAGGACTTCTCTGTGATTGGTACCCCAATGATGTCAGTCCACTATAATGGTTTCCCTAGACAAGCCCTTCTGATGTGATGGTTGTCCAAATGATCGGCCCTCCTCCATAATGGGTGCCCCTGTGACTAGCCCTCCTGTGTTATGGGCCACAGTGAGTAGCCTTCCACTGTGTTGGGTGTCCTAGTGATTAGCCCTCCTCTGTGAGTGGTGCGCCTATTGACTGGCCCACCTATGTGATGGGTGCCACATTAACAAGCCTCCTCATGATGAGTGTCCCAGTGACAGGCCCTCTTCTGTAATGGCTGTCCCAGTGACTGGTCCTCCTCTGTGACGGATGTGCAGTGACTACAACTCCTCTGTGGTGGGTGCCCCAGTGATTGGCCCTCATCTATGATGGCTGCCCCAGTGACTGAACCTTTCTGTGATGACTGCCCTAGTGAATGACCCTCCTCTGTGATGGGTGCCCAGTGACTATACTTCCTCTGTGATGGTTGCCCCCATGACTGGCTCTCCTCTGTGATGTTTGTACCAGTGATTAGACCTCCTTCATAATGTATGCCCCCGTGACTAGCCCTCCTTTATGATTGGTGGACCCATTTCTTGACCTCCTGCCTGATAGGTGCTCCAGGAACTGATCCTCCTATGTTTTGGGTGTCACAGTGACTGGCGCTCCTCTGTGAAATATGCCCCAGTAACTGATTTTCCTTTGTCATGTGTATCCTAGTGACTAGCTTTTCTCTGTAATCACTACCCCAGTGACTGAGTCTCCTGCATAAGGTGTGGCATAGTGACTAGCCCTCCTCCATTATGGGTGGCCGAATGATGGGGTCTCCCTCATAAGGGACACCCTAGTGATTGACCCTCCTCTGGGATGGGTGCCTCAATAACAGTTACTCCTCTGATGGCTGCCCAGTGACTGGTCCCCTTTTGTGATGGGTGCCCAGTGACAAGCTCTCCTTCATGATTGTTGTTCCAGTGACTTGCTTTTCTCTGTGTTGAGTGCTCCAGTGACTGACCCTCAACTATCATATGTGCCCAAGTGACTGACACTCCTCTGTGATGAATGCCACAGCGACTGGCACTCTTTGTGAAGGGTTTCCCAGTGACTGGCCCTCCTCTATGATTGGTTCCCTAGTGGCTGGCACTCATCCATAATGGATGACCTAGTGACTTGCCCTCCTCTGTGATGGGTGTCCCAGTGACTGGCTCTCCTCTGTAATGAGTGCCACAGTGAGTGTCCCTGCCTTGTGATGGGTGAACCAGTGACTAGCCCTCCTTTGTGATTGGCACCCCAAAACTGGCCCTCATACATAATGGAAGCCCTAGTGATTAGACATCTTCTGGGCTTGGTGGTCCAGTGACTGGCCCACCTGCATAATGGTATCCCCATTGACTAACCCGTCTCTGCAAAGGTTTACCCAGTGACTGACCTTATTCCATAATGGTTGTCTCAGTGACTGGTCTTCCTCTGTGATTGGTGTCCCAGTGACTGAACCTACTGAATTATGTGTGCCCCAGTGACTGGGCCTCCTGTGGGATTGATGTCCAAGTTTCTGGTCCTCCTCCATAATGGTTTCCTCAGTGACTTGCCCCCCTCTGTGATGGGTGTTCCAGTTGCTTGACCTCCTCCATATTGTGTGTCCCAGTGACTGGCCCTTCTTTGTGGCTGGTGTCTCAGTGACTGGTTCTCCTCCACAATGTGTACTCCAGTGACTGGTCTTCCACTTTGATTTGTGCCACAGTCACTTGCCTTAATATATGATGAGTGCCCCAATGACTAGACCATCTCTGTGATGGGTGTTACAGTGACTATTCCTCCTCCAGTATGGGCGCCCCAGTTCCTGGGCCTCTTTTATGATTGGTTACTCAGTGACTGGTACTCCTCCTTAACTTGTGTCCTAGTAATTGGGCATCCCTGGTGATTGGTGAACCAGTGACTTGCCTTCATATATGATGGGTGTCCCAGTGACTAGCTGTTGGGAGCCGGCCATGGAGGCCCGCCTGAGCGTTAGGGATCCAGGCGGGCTGTGGACCCTGAGACCACCAGGTTGCGTTCAGGAGCTGAAGGCCCATTCCCTCCTTCCTTCTTTGTTGTTTGGCATGACCCACTAGCAGGGACTTTGATGATCTAAGCATGAATTTCTGAGAATATGACAGGCATGGCTGACTCTAGGGATTCATTGTTCCCGTTTCTCACAGACTGCAGTTTCGGCTTTAAACTTAACACAGTTCAGACTCAGGTCACATTTGGGAGCCTTATATATGATACAAGCTTCTTTATATGATTTAAAAGTATATTTGTAGAATTAGTATATATATTTAGAGAGCTGTTTCCAGTTTTAGATGGTATACATGATTATCTGGAGTTACCAGAAATGGCCCAGCATGAACTTTGGACTGGGCCACATTCCTAAGGGCCCAGCGTCTACTTTGGGCTGGGCTCTATTCTTTTAGACTGGTTCTTTACCTATAATTAATGTAGGTTTTTTTCTTCTTATAATAAAACTGAATTTATTTTATTCATAGAAAGTATTGTAGAATAGGTCATGCTACGTGAGGGAATTATGTTAGTTCAAGCATGATCAAACATGATACTTTATGTATATTCTTATAAGAATATGGCTAACAAGAAATTTCATTGTTCCCACTTCCTATTAATTGCGGTTTTGGCCTTGGTACATTTGCAGTTTGTATTTGGGTTTATTTTAGAAGCTTTATTACTGACAATCAGTTTTATATATTAGGATTAGGAATTAGAAACTTTTATAGAAATTAAGATGATACATAGAATTTTAGAATAGCCATTTTGTTAAGAGATTATAATCAATTGTTCCTGGAAATGGCCCAGCGTGATCTTTGGACTGGGCCACATTCTTTAGGAACTGGTTTGAGCTATAATTAAGAGTTTTTTATAATACAGGTAAAATTAGCACACAATAGAAAGGTAGTAGGATTTAAGTCAGTCATTAGGTGTTGGGAATGCATAAGTTTTAGAAGTTATTGATTATTAGAACATTATGATGTTAGAATTGTTGTATTACTTTTGAGGAACATAAACCAAGCATAAGGAACAGTGAGATAATTTTGGAATTGTCCTTCCTCATGCTTGGGAAAACACCTGGTGGGTGGGGGATGCCCCTCATCTACCTGGCTTTGTGTTCATGTAATAGTCTTGTGATTTGTTTGGAATTGTCCTTCCTCATGCTTAAGGAAACACCTGGTGGGTCGGGGGGATGCACCTCATCCACCTGGCCTTGTGTTCATGTGAAAGTCTTGTGATTTAACATGTGAAAACAGCTTCTGCACTAGACAGAGTCCAGTCTCTTTCTTTCTCCCCCTTTTTCTTTCTCTTTATTTCTCCAGAATAATCACTCACGCTGCCCCACCTTCCAGGGACCCTCTAAATCTCTCTGAAGGGGCTGGCCCCCATAAATGGCCCCCCGTAACTAGCCCTCCTCTGTGATGGATGTCACAGTAACTAGCAATCATTGTGATGGGTATCCTAGCAACTCAACCTCATCCAATATGGGTGCCCCAGTGATTAGCCTTCCTCTGTGATGGGTGCTCCATTTTCTGGACCTCCTCCATAACATGTACTCCAGTGACTGCCCTTCCTCTGTGATAGGTGTCCCATTGAGTGGTTCCCCTCAGTAATAGGTGTTTTATTGACTGAGTCTCCTCTGGGATTGCTGCCACAGTGATTAGCCTTCCTCCAGAATGGGTGCTCCAGTGATTAACCCAACCCTGTGACGTGTGTCCAGTAAGTGGGTCTCTTCCATAAATAGTATCCCAGTGACTGTTCCTTCTATGTCATGGGTAGCTCTAGTTCTCCTCTTTGATAGATGCTGCAGTGACTGTGCCTCCTCTATAATGGGTGCCACAGTGACTGGCCCTCATCTGTCATCATTGGCATAGTGAAAAGTCCTTCTCTGTGTGGGTGTCCCAGTGAGTAGTCCTCCTCTATAGAAGGTGCCCCCATGACTGGCCTGCCTCTGTGATGGATGCTTCATTGACTTGCCCTCCTCTGTGATGCATGTCCCAGTGACTGCCCCTTCTCTGTGATGGTTGCCTAGGGACTGACTCTCCTCTTTGATGGATGCCCAGTGACAGGATCTCTTCTGTGATAGCTGTCCAAGTGACCGGTCCTTATCTGTGATGGATGCCTCATTGACTGACTCTTCTCAGTGATGGGCTCCCCAGTGGTTGGGACTCTTCTTTGTTTGGTGCCCCAGTGTCTGGCTCTCTGTGATGGGTGCCTCAGTGACTGGGTCTCAGTGACAGCCCTCTTCTGTGATTGCTGTCCCAGTGACTGTCCTATTTTGTGATGGGTGCCCAGTGACCAGATGTGATGTACCTTTGTGCCTAATTTGTGATGGTAGACCTAGTGACCTGCCTTCCTCAGTCATGGGTGCCTCAGTTGACTGATTCTCCTCTGTTTTGTGCCCCAGGGACTAGCCCTCTCTTTGAGGTGTGCCCTGTGCCTGACCCACCTGTGTGATTTGTGCCCCAGTGACTAGCCCTCCTCTGTGATTGGAGCTCCAGTAACTGGACCTCTTCTGTGATGGGTACCCCTGTGATAGTCCCTTCTCAGTGATCAGTGCTTCAGTGATAGGCACTACTTCTACTGGGTACTTCAGTGACTGGAACATCTCTGTGATGTGTGCTTCAGTGACTCTCCCTCCTCTGTGATAGTGGCCTCGGTGACTGACTATCCTTTGTAAATGGTGCCGAAGTGACTAGCTTTTCTCAGTGATTGCTGTCCCGGTGACTGGGTCTCCTAGATAATGGGTATTCTAGTGACAAGCCATCCTCCATTATAGGTGCCCCAGTGACTGGGCCTCCTCTGTGATTTGTACCCAAGTGACAGACCCTCCCCCATAATGTGTGCCCTAGTGACTAGCCCTCCTCGGTGATGGGTGCTCCATAACTGAACCTCGCCATAATGGGTGCCCTAGTGATAAGCCCTCCTTTATGACTCTTATCCCAGTGACTGGCCCTCTTCAGTGATGGATGCCCCATTGACTAGCTCTCCTCTGTGAAAAATGCCCCACTGACCAATCCTCCTCTCTGATGTATACCCCAGCTTTCCTCTGTGATCATTGCCCCATTGACTGTTTCTCCTAGATAATGGATGTGCCAGTGACTAGCACATTATGGGTGTCCCAATGACTGGGCCTTCTCAATTATTAGTGCCCCAGTGACTGTCCGTGATACATTATGGGTGCCCTTATGACTAGCCCTCCTTTGTTATGGGTGTCCTAGTAACTGGGCCTCCTCCATAATGGGTGTCCCAGTGACTGACCCTCCTTCAAATTATGTGCCCCAGTGACTAGCCCTCCTCTGGGTTGGATGCTGTAGTACCTGGGCCTCCTCCATAATTGGTGTGCCAGTGACTAACCCTCCTCTGTGATGGGTGCCCCAATGATTGTCTCTCATCTGTGATGTGTGTCTCAGTGACTGATTCTCCTCTGTGATAGATTCCCTAGTGACTGGGCCTCCTTTATAATGATTGTGCCAGTGACTGACTCTCCTCTGTTTTGGATGCCCCAGTGACTGACTCTGCTGTGAAAGATGCCCCACTGACCGATCTTCCTCATTGATGGGTGCTCCTATATCAAGGTTTCCTCTCTAATAGTGCCCCAGTGACTGGGTCTCCTACTTAATAGGTGCCTCAGTGACCAACCCTCCTGCATTATGGATGTCCTAGTGACTGTGCATCGTTGGTTATTTGTGTCCCAGTAACTGATCCTCCTCCATAACGGATGCCCTAGAGACTACCCATCTTCTGTGATGCTTGTCCTTGTCACTTGACCTCCCTCATATTTGATGCCACAGTGACAAGTCTTCCATTGTGATGGCTGTTCTGGTGAGTGGCCCTTTTCAATGATGGGTGCCCTAGTGACTAGCCCTTTTCTGTGATAGTTGTCCCAGTGACTGGACCTCCTCCATGATTGGTACCCCAGTGACTGGCCCTCCTCTGTTATTGGTGCCACAGTTTCTAGCCCTCCTCTGTGTGGGTGTCCCAGTGACTAGTCCTTCTATGGGAGGGCTTCCCCATTGACTGGTCCCCTTCTGTGATGGGTGTCCCAGTGATTGGGCATCCTCTGCAATAGGTGCTTCTTTGACAGGGCTGCCTCATTGATAGCTACCCCGCTCACTGGCTCTCTTCCAAATTGTGTGCCCCATTGACTAGTCCTCCTCTGTCATAGTGACTAGGCTTCCTCCATAATGAGGGCCATAGTGACTGGGCCTCCTTTGTGATTGATGCCCTAATAACTGGCCATACTCTGTGATGGGTGGCACAGTAATTAGCCCTCTTTTGTGATGGGTGTCCCAGTGGCTGTGCCTCCTCCAAATTGGGGTCCCCTGACTAGCCCTCCTCTGAGGTGGGTGCCCCAATTTCTGGACCTCCTCCATAATGGGTGCCCAGTTACTGGTCTCCCTCTATAATGGGTGTCCCAGTGACTAAGCCTCCTCCATAGTAAGTGCTCCATTGACTGGGCCTCATTTGTGATTGTGCCACAGTGATTGGTCCTCCTGCAAATTGGGTGCCCAAATTACTAGCTGTCCTCAGTGATGAGTTTCCCAGTGACTAACTCTCTTCTGTGGTAGTTACCCCAGTGATAGGGTCTCCTCTATACTTAACGTCTCTGTGACTGGCCCTCCTCTGTGATGGGTGCCCCAGGGACTGCTCCCCCTTTTTGAAAAATTTCCAGTGATTGATCCTCCTTGGTGATGCTCGCTCCAGTTGCTACCTGTCCTCGGTGATTGCTGCCCCAGTGACTAAGTCTCCTACATAATGGGTTCTGCATTGACTTGCCCTTCTCCATTATGAGTGTGTCAGTTACTGTGCCTCCTCTGTGATTTGTGCCCCCATGACTGGTTCTTCTCCATAATGGATGCTCTAGTGACTAGCCCTTCTCTATGATGGGTGTC
>NW_007232592.1:0-4627 GCF_000164805.1 Carlito syrichta
TAGTATTTCTAGTAGCACATGCATAGTAACAGGAAATAGAATGAAGAAAAGCCCTGCATACGCTTATGGTAATTCAATCAGGTCTTGCCACCAAATGCACTTGGGCTGTCTTCCTATGAAAATATTTGTGCTTTTTTCTGAGCTTTTTGGTATTTTGGAATTGAGGTTAAGGAAATGTAGACCTGTACTATAATCTCTCTTTGTAGATGAGAGGAAAATGAGGTCCAGAGAGGTCAAGTAACTTGCCTAGTGCTACACAGTAAGAGGTAGAGCTGGGCTATGACTGGCTGTTTGAAACAATGGACCTGATCTGTATGTACTGAAGTGTTGATATGTGCGTGATAACTTGTTACAGCTGCAAAGAAAAACATCTGTTCCCATTTTTAGAAAAAATGTCTGTCATTCTCTACAAGCATTATAGAGAAAGATTTAGAAATTTATTCATTAAACTCTGTCAAGAGTTGACGATGTTGGGAATTGGCAGGGTCAGGAAATAAGGAAACGTTTTTATCTTATCTGCGTCTGTGCTATCTGTATTTTTTAAATGACTAAATGTATAAAGGGAAAGTGGGAGTAAAAGTTAACAACAGACGACAGATTTGTATTCTTTTTTTTTTTTTTTGAGTTGGAGTCTCACTCTGTCACCCAGACTGGAGCGCGGTGGCCGCTCCCGGCCACTGCAACCTCGATCTGCTGGGTTCCGGCGATCCTTCCTCCTCAGCCTTCCGAGTAGCCGGAATTACAGGCATGCGCTACCACGCCTGACTGATTTTTTGATTTATTGTTGAGATGAGGTCTCGCCAAGTTGCCGAGGCGGGTCTCGAACCTGCGGGCTCAGGCAATCCACTCACCTCAGCCTCCCAAAGCGCGGGATTACAGGCTGAGCCACCAAACCTGGCTAGATTTGTATTCTTGTTTCAGACAAACAGGAGGAAGCTTGATGTTCTTCCTTCTGTACAATATTGGTGATCCCCTCCTTTTGATTGTCGCCCAAGTCTTACACTGGCCACTCAGGCAGTAATGACTCTTCTGCTTCCTGTAGATAGTCCGTTTTCTCACTGCCATATAAGAATAATCATACAGAATGAGTGGGGTTTACAGGATGAAGTATCATAAGTGAAAACAAAGTTCAGACTGTGCGGCTTAAGGCATTGTGTCTTGGCTGCCAGGCACACGGTTGACCGGGGGTGTGCTGGATGCACTGGGGGTGTGAAGATCAAGCGACACGAATATGATCTGCAGCAGCAAACAGCAAGAGTACAATATTGAGAAGCGAGAGTCAGGTCTCACCACATCCAGACTGTGACTGGACTGGAGTCTTGACGTCAGTTCAGGATGGCGCATTTTGATATCAGAGACAGCATCTTGCTTTGTTGCCAGACTGGAGTGCAGTGGTATGATCCTAGCAACAGCAACCTTGAATGCCTGGACTCAAGCGAGTCCTTAGCCTCCTGAGTAGCTGGAACAAGTGTGCACCACCTTGACTGGCTAATTTTTAAAATTTTTTGTCATAACGGGGTCTTGCTATTTTGCCCAGGCTGGTCTTGAACTGGGCTCAAGTGATCCTCCTGCCAAGGTGCTGGGATGATAGGTGTGAGCCACTGCCCCTGGCCAGGATGGCATATTTTAAAGGAATGCAGGCAATGTGAAATCCTCTCCAGGTAGATTGATCAGTAGGGTTAAAGTACCTGAAACCATGTCATATAAGGCACAGGTGAAATAGATGGCAAGTATGCTGAGTGTTTTGCCAACTCCTAGCAATATTTGTCTCCTAGCAGTATTTGATGCTCAAATGAGTGATGTTAGCTCAGTATTGACTGACTGCTAGCTCTATGCCACATGAGCCATTAAGCATTTGGGATATAAAGATGAAAAGGTGTGGACTTGCTCGGGCTCGGTGGCTCAGCCTATAATCCTGCAGCCTATAATCCTGCGCCTTGGGAAGCTGAGGTGAGTGGATTGCCTGAGCCCGCGGGTTCGAGACCCGCCTGGGCAGCGAGACCTCATCTCTACAATAAATCAAAAAATCAGCCGGGCATGGAGGCACATGCCTGTAATTCCGGCTACTTGGAAGGCTAAGGCGGAAGGATCACCGGAGCCAAGCGGGTCGAGGCTGCGGTGGCCGGGAACGGCCACTGCACTCCAGTCTGGGCGACAGTGAGACTCCAACTCAAAAAAAAGAAAAAAGAAAAGAAAAGGTGTGGACTCTGCCTTCACAGGTTCTGAGTCTGGTAGAGAACACAGAAATATGCCCAGCTATTTCCAACACCACATGAGAAATTTAACAGACCTTTAGTATACACACAACACAGACAAATTATGGTTAACTCTTCCTGTGATGATGGGAGATTGGAGGGTAAAGATTTCAGAGAGAAACTGAATTCTGAGCTGGGTTTTGAAAGTTTGCCTCAGCAAATGAAATGAGAAGAGTGACAGAAGACAGTATGGCCTTGTTCAAATGTTTGTAAAGGTGTCACGTACAAGAAGGATTGAACTTAGTACAACCTCAGGGACTCAGGAACCAGTTGGTGTCGGGTACAGGGAGATAGACAAAGGCTCAGTTTATAAATGTTTTAGTAGAGCTGTCTTCAAGTGTTTCTTTGGAATGTTGAGAGTGACCAATCCCTGGACATGCTGATGCAGGCAAGCCAACTGCCAGCAGCAGTAGTGGTCACACACTGGGTGGAATGAGACATGGTAAATGCTTAAGGGCCTAGTTTCTAGGATCAGCCTCCTAGGACTGGCACTCTGACATACTGGCTCTATGATTTTAACTAGGATTGTTACGACAACAACAAAAAGTGCTCAGAACAGCACCTGGTACTTAGTAATCGCTTAATAAGTTGCTAATAAATATTAATTGTTGTACAACTAGCTGTTGGGTGGCCAGTTGTACTCTTTAAAGTTCTTCTCTCCTCGAGAAACTGACTTTCTTTTTTTTTTTTTTTTTGAGTTGGAGTCTCACTCTGTCGCCCAGATTGGAGTGCAGTGGCTGCTCCCGGCCACCGCAGCCTCGACCTGCTGGGCTCCGGCGATCCTTCCACCTCAGCCTTCCGAGTAGCTGGAATTACAGGCATGCGCTACCACGCCCAGCTGATTTTTTGATTTATTGTAGAGATGAGGTCTCGCTGCCCAGGCGGGTCTCGAACCCGCGGGCTGAGGCAATCCACTCACCTCAGCCTCCCAAAGGTATGGGAAGACAGGCTGAGCCACCGAGCCCGGCTGGAGAAATTGACTTTCTAACTGTGTAACCAGGTGACAGAATTCTTGGTGAATTAAGAAATAATGAGAAGACAAGCAAAAAATTAAATTGTGATTGTTAACAATTCAGCGACCCAGATGTGACTAAACCGCTGGTCTCTTCCACTAGAGATCATCTCTGCAACTGCCTTGGACTCCTTCCACCCGCCCATCCAGAGTGTCTTCAGGGAGTGGCACTGCATGACTCTCCGGCTCGTGTTTTTCTTTCTCTCGCAGGTAACGTGGACTGGCGGATAGGAATTTCTGCCCGAATTGGAGATATGGATGAAGATCGATTAATGGAAGACGTCTTGGATAAGTTTGTTAATTGTCATCCGCAAACATATGAAGAATTTCTGAGCACTTTTACTCATCTTTCAGAAGGTAAAAGGGAGATGCAAACGCAGCTGTGGAGAGAAAGAATTCTAGTGTGAGTTTATGTTTTTGCTGCCTTTTCGGAAAGACTGTTCAGTGAGCATTCACTCCTTCCCTGATGCCTCATGTCACTGATGAGGTAAGAACCGATGTCTTCATGCACCCACGTGTTGTGAGGTGGAGTCAGAGCCATCACACTTGTTGACCAAAAATGATCTAAGGAATCATTCGGTGTAATCTTTTTATTTTTTAAGAAAGGCAAGTGCAAGGAGCAGGGCTTGTTAAAAGTGTATTTAGAACTTAAGAAATCTGCCCAGTATAGAATATGGGGTTCCACTGTGCACGCTGGAGCCTGGAGTCACCACGTACGGGATGTGTCTCCCTTGGGGAGTGGCACTGCGTAAAGAGGGCGCGACAGTAGTACTTCCCTCAACGGCTGATGAAGGTTAGTTGAGA
The DNA here is from genome assembly GCF_000164805.1 of Carlito syrichta. NCBI lineage: Eukaryota > Metazoa > Chordata > Mammalia > Primates > Tarsiidae > Carlito > Carlito syrichta. The sequence continues at coordinate 4,072 of NW_007232592.1, forward strand.
CACTCTGTGGGGGACTTAGCACAGTGACTAACTCATAAGTACTTGCTGAGCGTTCAGGGCGGTGGTTGCTGTGACGATGCTGCTGCTGTGGTTTTGCAGACTGAAGGTGCTCAGCTGAAGCCTGAGGGCCAAACCTGTGCTGTGTGTTTCCTTATGTGTTTTGTTTGCCTCATACGGTGTCACTAATTGAGCCAACACATAGAAGCCGGGTAACTTTACATGGAAATCTTGACTTATGGTTTGTTCTGGATCAAGGGAAAAGGTCTGTTCCTTCCGTCATGGGAGCTCAGCATTAGCTGAGCTCTGGAGCCCTGCCCTATGGGTCACCTTGACTGTCACACCCTCTGGCACTCATGCTGTCTAAACATGTGTCTTCACTGTCTGCTTCATTCACTTAAGCTGCTTCTGCTGGCACTGAGTTGTAATCCTCATTCTAGGGTCTGCCTCAGGTTGCTTGTCTTGCTCTTGATGTTGGTCCTTTGTAGGCCATTGATGCATGTCTTGAGGTCTTTGGATTGCTATGTAGCAGCACATTAAACTCACTTGAGTTGCTTTG
>NW_007232593.1:0-11150 GCF_000164805.1 Carlito syrichta
GCTGGTTGCCACTGCCTGCTGTTTCTGCCTCTGCACACACCGCCTTTGTGTTCCAGTCTTTCCTCTGCATTTCCTGCCGTTACTCAGGCCTTCACTTTTACTGTCTCCGTCGGAAGCCTTCTTTTCTAATTAGTCTCCAAATGCCTCTGTTCCCTCACTTCTAGGTCTTTTTATGTTAATATCCACTTTGCGATGCTGTTTTAAAATTACCTCTAGCTTCTTGTTCTCTATTGAATTATTAATAACTTCTCAACTTAGCATTTAAGGACTTACTCTCATGTAGCCATGACACAGACACAACTGACAACATGTGGCTCCTGCGTGTTTCTTCCACCACCGTGGTTTTGTCCTCACCTTTCTTTCTGGATGATCACCCCTCATTTCTGCCCAGTGAATTTCTGCTTATCCTTTACGATGTGTCCCAAGGGTCACTTCCTTCACAAAGCTCTTCTGATTCTCCCAACCAGGTATAATTTCATCTTCCCTACAGTCTTGATATGAGTTTGTGACACTCGGGGCATTTGTCACATTCTGCTTAATTTTAAAGTTATCTGTGTACATGTTTTCCCCAACCTCAAAAGCAAGGACCACATCTCATTCATTCTTACATCTTTAGTAAACTCTGTGTCTTATACATTATGGTTCTTATCACTGACTTTATTTACTTGTAAAACCCAAATTGAGTGCCACAGGAATGGATCACGTTAATATTTCTCATTCAACTAATATTTATTTGGTGTCTGGTTTCTTTGTTACATTTCATCGTAGAAACAAATAACGTCATGATTTATTAATCCATTGAGTTTATGGTGAAGAAACTAATGAAAAATGTCTGCACAAGCTGTGCCAGAATGTTAATTCATTGAGAGAACAATCAGAAAAAGTTATGCTATCTCGTCCAAAAGTGGAAGGAAAAAAGACCCAGCAATGTAATTCTAATGTAAGTAAATTTTGCTTGAAGGAATACAGAAAGACATTTTGGTACCAAAATAATGTCAAGTTAACAACGAAGGTTATGGTACTTGGTATATAATTATACTTTTATGTTTACAAAAATGTGCAGTCTTTCGAAGGAGTTTTTTTTTGTGGTTGTTGGTTCCGCTTCAGATGATGGTAGATTGTTATCTCCATTGTGTGCACTTAGAATATTGACATCCCTGTTAAGATGAAGAAAGCAAATCCAATAACTCTCCAAATCATGTTAATTATAGGCTATATTCTCAAAAAGAAATTAGCATCAGCATTCATTTAGACTGAAATGTATTTTCAAAGGATGGCTTATGTGCAAGTGGTGGTAGTGGTGCTTGAAGCAATTAGGGTGTTTAACAACCAGGCAGAAAAAAAACCCACTAATTATTCTCATCTTCTCTCCTCCACCTTCCACACCCTCAAGTTCGAGCAAACCTGGAAAAGGATTTGAATCACATACAGATTGGTGCTTTTTTTTTCTTTAATCATAGTATCAGATTCCTTGATATTGGTTTCCTAAGTCCTTTGGGATTAAGAAGGTCACTGTCTTGGACTTGTAGAGGATTTGGCTTTGGATAATGCAAGACAACTGGTTCCTGAAAAGGCTGGTTCCTGAAGAATATCTTATGCTTTCTTTAAGTATTTTGGTATAGTGTTATCCTGTTATTGATGCTAATGATTTCTGATGATGCTGTGTTTTTGTACATACATACATCATACATACATACATACATAATCTATATACTATGTATAGATATATTTTTTTTTAACAGTGAATCCAGCTATTTTCAAATGGCAATGAGCTCCACAGATTAATCCATGTTGCCTTTTCATTTTTCTGAAATTTTTCTTGCTGATCTTTCTCAGGGAGCAAGCATGCAGCTTTCGTCCTTACTCAAGTCTTCATTTCTTTTTATTTTTCTGACCTGTGGCCTTTGCCAGTAGCATCTGCTTCTGCTTTCCCAACCCCCCATGTGTCAGTGTAACATACAGAGAAGCGTGTTGGTTGTTGTTTTGTGTTTAAACAGCTGAACACCTGGCTGCTCGTGTGCAGGTGCATAGAACTCTGAAGGAGGGGTTTTAATCTAAAACAAACAAAAATGTGAATATATGCAAGTTGCAGTGAGGGCTTGAGTGTTGGATTTAAGATGCTTCTGTGTTCAAAAAGGATTTGTGAGTCCCTTTGGTATCAGGGACAGTGTAAAATGCTGGTCACGGTATTTGTTTTCTGAAAATGTCTTCAGTGACATGGTGACTTATGTATTTCGTCACCCTGAACGAGTCTGTCTTAGTTTTTGTCTTCAATTTGCAAGGCTCACAAAGATTTTACAGATAGCACCCAAACCTCAACTCTCATGCTGAAATTAAACTCGAATATGATGTGTATCAAATAAATAATCTGCTCAATACCATTATAAGCATTTAGAATGAGATGAAATACATTCTGCAGAAACTGTCCACATGTTCTTTTTCTCGGAACACGATAGCCCGTACTTTTTAAAACAATCATTGGGCAAAATAGAAAGTATTAAGAGCCAGACTCGGTGGCTCAGCTTGTAATCCCGCACCTTTGGGAGGCTGAGGTGAGTGGATTGCCTGAGCCCGCGGGTTCGAGACCCGCCTGGGCCACTTGGCGAGACCTCATCTCTACAATAAATCAAAAACTAGCCGGGCGTGGTAGCGCGCGCCTGTAGTTCCAGCTCCTTGGAAGGATCGCCAGAGCCCAGGAGATCGAGGCTGCGGTGGCCAGGAGTGGCCACTGCACTCCAGTCTGGGCAACAGTCCAAGTCAAAAAAAAAGAGTATTAAGAAGATATAAAGTGTCAACTGAGTGTCTAACCGCACATTTAGGAACATCTTAGGTGAGATGTGGGAGAAGGAAAGAAAGTGAATAAATACATTGAAACCTCACAGAGAGGCAGATTTTGGCACAGGGAAGTCTTTTTTTTTTTTTTATAATCGATATTTTTTATTTTGATATTGTGGGGTACAGTTAAGGGTTAGGTATACAAATATGCTTCATTCAGGCTCCCTTGTTGATAATTGGTGTCTCCCCATCTCCAGACAGATGTTTACTACCATTAGTCCCATCCCCCCCAATAGTTTCCCAACACTGTCAGTCATTTTCTTATAGTAGTGCATTGGATGATCAAGGTCCACTATATGAGTGAGAATATGTGATACTCAGATCTTTGTTTCTGTGAGAGGTCACTTAGTATTATAGACTCTAGCTCCATCCAGGTTGCTGCAAAATTCATGGGGAGAGGAGAACCTATTCAGTAAATGGTGCTGGGAAAACTGGCTGACCACATGCAGAAGATTGAAACTGGACCCCTATCTATCCCCATACACAAAAGTTAACTCCAAATGGATCAGGGACCTAAATATAAAACCTCAAACCATAAGAACCTTAGAAAATGAAGGACATACCCTCATGGAAATTGGAACTGGCATCCAATTCCTGAACAAAACTCGAAACCCACAGGCCATAAGGGATAAGATAGACAAGTGGGACCTCATTAAACTGACAAGCTTCTGCAAAGCCAAAGAAACCATCAAGAGAGCAGGGAAGTCATTTTAATACCCTGGGGAACACAGGGTTGACCTAGGAAAACACACGCTTTACCCATTGCCTCAAATGTGTCAAAGCATTTTTTTTATAGCTGAAAGGGAGTAAATAGACTTTGTTTACACTTTCTAGGAGTTTAGTTTGATGTTCTTTTGGAGAACGAGGGCTCATCTAAGTCACGTAGGGTCAATGGCAAGAACCTGCACATGTGTGTGTTTCCTTGGCCTGTCCTTCTCCCCTGAGACACCTTGCTGCCCCACAGATGGCAAACGTTCATCTTGTGATGGTGAGGGCTTGACATCAAAGGCCTAAACCCTTGACACCCATCCCTCTCAGCCCACAGGGCAGCTGCCCTCTCCCGCAGCGATGAAAGCTGGAGATAAGGGGGATTTCCCACCACACACGCTCCCTTGTGGGCGGTGACAGCACAGGTGGGCTAGTGTTGCTGTCTTTAAAACTTGTCTTGCAGGGAACGCCACCTCTCTGGGATCAGTCCTCCACTTTGCTCATGGGGCTGCTTCTGGGAAGTGGCCAGGTGGTTGAATACCTGCTCAACTTTCAGAGAATCAGAGTGGGCTGTCCAAAGACCCAATGTCACTCGAAGGCTGCCAGGCACTGAGGCAGTGTGGCGAATCTTAGTAATGTGTGGCCATTTGAGACATCACCTTTTTTAAAAAAAATAATTCAAATTGGATGGCTGAGCATCTGGATCGTCTGCCACTTTCCTAAGCTAGACAGGAGGGAGACTGGGTGTGCTCAGCTCAGTGTGGGCTTGGCTCAGGTGCACATGAGGAGAGGCAAGTGTTAAATGAGGCTGCCATCCGCCAAGCAAACATCATTTCATTTGAATTACGCCGTGCTCTTTTATTTTGACCTGCCACAGAATGGAGCTGTAATACGTTATCAAGTAGAAGATGGATGGCTCGTTGGATGGCTCGTTAATAACCCCAGACAGAAGATGGTAAACAAGGAGAACCCGTTAGCACCGCAGTGTATGGCGGTCCTTTCCTCCCTTTCATCAAAATTCTCATGTAATTAAATCCCAAGTAGGCCTGCAAACAAATCCTGGCTTCTTTTGTTGCACTTTTTTTTTAAGTGAATCAGTTGCTTTTCATACTGCTAAGTAGCAAGTAAGTACAGACTTCTGGCTGGTGCTGAAAGTTTTCCTTGTAGACGATAGATGTGTCCAGAGTGTGTGGACCCTGCCGCCAGCATTCGGGGATGACAGCAGCCGATGTGAGAGAAGGATCCCTGATCCTGTTCACAGGGGAGAGATGAGCAAGCGCGTGGGCGGGAGGGGAAGGCTCTAGGGTGGGCCCAGTTGAGTGGAGTCTGAGGCCACAGGACATAGGAGCCAGGCCTGTAATTATGGGGAGAGTGCTCCCGGCTGAGCAGATATAAAGAGCCCAAAGTGGGAACCAGGGTGGGGGCTGGTGTGGTTGTAAGGAGGGGAGGAAGGTGTCAGCGAGGAGGTCAGACAGGTGGGCCCAGGGACCGCCTTGCTGCAGGCTGTGGTGGGGAGGTTCATTTCCAATCTTAGTGCTGGGAGGGGCGCTCATGCTGCTGTTTAAGCGTTCGATGTGCCAATATGTAAGAGATCAGCTCTGCTGGATGGGCTGAGACGGAGTCTGGAGGGAAGCAGAGGCCGGCTCAGAGGCTACTACCATGGCCACTGGTTGAGGGGACATGGCTCAGCTTGGGTGCTGATGGTGGGGGCAGGACGGGTTCTGGAGCCAGAGCTGAGCATTCAGTACAGGGTTAGAAGTGGGGAAGGAGTGGTTAACAGGCATGGAGGCTGAAGATCCCAGGCTTTATGGGCCTGTGGTCCAGCCTCCAGGGCCAAAGGGTAAAGAAAAGGCGTTGAAGGGGGTGGGATTTCTGGGTGCTTCCAAAATAACACGTGTGAAGCCCTCTGGGGTTTCACTCACTGGAGCACGTTGAGTTCTGTTGTGATGGTGGCACCTCTCAAGCCAGTCTGCCTTCCCTCTTGTCGGGCTAAAGCCTGTGCGTTATTTTGAGGCGATTACTTGGGGATAATGCAGCCTCAACCTCATCTCAGAATTTACGAGAGGCTTTAAGTCGGCCATCCAAACGTCACTGGTGCCTACAGCACCTAGCATGTACACAGAAATTGCCTACCCAACGTCTGAAATTGAATTGAGTGGGCGTTTCAGGCAGCAGACCTCACTGGGTCTGCAGTCCTGCGTGGTTCTGTGGACTGTTTGTTATGAACCATTCCTTACTAGCCCGTGGCAAGATACATTCAGAAATTAAGAGTGAACATTTGAAGACTTTTATAGCAGTTTGAAATTGTTGTGACCTCCAAGCTGCATTTCATTTTTCTAGTAATTTGCTTTTGTTGTATTTAAAAACGTCAATCTGCGAGGGGTGGGAAACTGAGAACAGGACAAAACAAAGCTGCTCTTTTGTCCCAGCTAGTTAGAAAAGCACTGGCTGAGGGGGCAACATCATGGCCTTCCCAGGGGAAGAGCATATATGAGGGCATCCCGTGGCAGGTCTGAGGCGTTGGGGGAACAGCTGGTTCCTGCTGCTTCCCTCCTTGGCTTGTTCCGATATCAGTTGGGTCACAGAGAGTCAGGTCTCTCTTGGTGTGTGTGACCCCTGTGGGAACTGGAAAAGTGGAAACAGGCGAATAGAAGAACTCCAGGAGTCCACATGCTAGAAATAATCCACGTTCGCTTGCACATGCTTTCAGGGGACCAATCCTATCTGTGCCTCCTTCTAAGGGATGAACACTCAGTGGGTGATCTGAAATGGCTTTGCCATTTCAGAAAGCCATACTATTTGGAGTTGAAAGGCACTTTTTTTTTAAGTCGGGGTCTCACTGTCCCCTGGGCTGGAGTGCAGTGGAACAATCACGGCTCATCGCAGGCTTGACCGCCTGGGTTCTGGTGATCCTCCCACCTCAACCTCCCAAGTAGCTGGGACTACAGGCACACGCTACCATGCCTGGCTAATTTTTAAAAATGTTCTTGTAGAGACAAGATCTCACTATGCTGCCCAGGCTGATCTCGAACTCCTGGGTTCAAGCAATCCTGCCTCACCTCCCAAAGTGTTGGGATGACAGGTGTGAGCCAGCACACCTAGCTGGAAGGCACTTTCGAGCCTGTTTAGTTCCACCCACTCATATTACAGATGAAGTAACTGATACCCTGAGGCTATCTTTTGAGAGGAGGGACTCCCATAGGGTCTAGAAGCCTAGGGTCAAGGGCACTTGCTGATCTTTTCGCTGCAAACCAAGCTGAGGTCGGGGGTGGTTTTCAAACTGTGCATTTTTCTGTGTGTGATTCTGATCAACTGTCTTCACTAATCCACATCTCTGAAATTGGAGCTTGTGAACCCATTTTTAGCATCTTGTTTTGACATAAATCAAACTTCCGTTCAGTTGTGGATTTGGTGTGGACAGAGACAGTCGCCTGCTCTAGCAGCTCCCTCAGTCTGTACATCTGTCTTTGGAAATACTTGCCAAGAAACCTTCGTGTGCTGCCTTTCACGGGGAAGACAAGCAACAGGTGTGCCTGGTCTGTATCCCCTCCATATCCACGAGACTAGGATTTTTTGAGCCCTTAAATGTTTTGAGTTTTGGGGTCAGAAAAAGCAGGGTTTGAGTCCAGTTTATATTAGGTGAATGACTGTATAGATAGCGTAAACTGCCATGGGCTTAATGTGCTCATCTTCAAAGTGGAGGCGATATTACTTACCTCAGCGCTGTGAGACTTGAAAGAATGATATGTGCAAGCACTTGGTGTGATGCCTGGCATCAAACAAATCCTTAGTTTGGTTGACTGATGCATCTGACAAGGGAAGTGGGAGATGAAATCAAGTGACAGCTAGGCTGCCCGTCAAGTCCCGTGTGAAGGCACCGGTTACTCAGATGTGGCAGCAGAGTTCAACAGATTCTGAAAGTGGAGAGGGGACCCCCACTCCAGGCGGGAGCTGCTATCTCCCAGTGTCTTATCTGCAGGATGGGCTTCCTCCCAGGAAGGGAATTGGAAGTGGGACGGCCCATCTGGGCAACCTGAGTGTGAGGCCGGGCTCCACGCCTGGAAGTCTCCATCCCACGGGTTTGTCTGTGGGAAAGAGGAAGGAGTGTTCCGTGGCAGCTGGCCATGGCAGAGGACACATCAGAGCAGAAATGTCAGAGGCCAGCAAATGACAACAAAGACATGGGTTAGACCCTCCAGACCAAGGCCTGGCCATTCACTAGAGAGGAGGACTCCGGCAGTGGTGTTGGAGTCTCGACAGTGGTGTTGGAGGCCAGGGCGGGATCTGGTCAGAGGCTGGTTGTGCCCCTCATGTCCCGGAAGGCAGTGTTCCACCAGACAGAGCTGGATGTGCATTGAGCTTGCCAGGATGTGTGGTTTTGGATGAACTTCTCAGCCTCACCGTGTCTCATTTTTCTAAGGTGCAAATTGGATTAATTCCTTCCTTGCAGGACTGTGAAAAGGACGAGAGAAAATGCACATGAAGTTTCCAGCACAGTGTCTGGAACATACCAGATGGTAAAAATGTTAGCAGCGATTTTTATGTATTAGTACCTCTTCTGGCTCCTGAGGGATACAAAGTCCTTTGAGGGCAGGAAGTCCAGAAAGATGTATATAAGACAGTCCTTTCAAATGCCAATATATAGAATAGTTTACTCAGATCAGCATTTCCAAATGTGAGTATAGATGTTAAGTCCTGAGATGCTCCAGGATGATGCATCTATGATCAAGTATTTGAAATGTCTCCTTTTGGCATTTTAAAGTACATTTTAGAACACAAAGGCTCTGAGAAGTCCTGTAGTCAAAAAAGATCTTTTTTCTTAATGGAGCAGTTACCAAACTCATTGTCTCTTCTTCCTCCCTCCTTCCTTTCTTCCCTCTCTCCCTCTCTCCCTCCCTCCCTTCCTCCTTCCTTCACTCCCTTCCTTCCTTCCCTCCTGTTTCCTAGAACACTCTAAGATTTTGCAGGTTTTGACTAGGAACATAGGGTATACTTGGACTGTCTGAATAATCCAACCCAGAGACTCATCTAATTAAAGCCCCACAGTGGTCCAACATATTTAAGTAAAAAATAACACTTAGAAAATGTTCAGTCTTGCTCTTGGTCGATACTTCTGAAAAACAGCTTTCTCCTATACAGGGTAGCTTGAAACTGACTGGGTTTTCTAGAGTAGCATTTCTCAAACCTAAACATGCATGCAAATCTTCTAGGGAACTTGTTGAAATATAGATTCTGATCCAGCAGGTCTGGGGTGAGTCTGAGACTATTCTAACAAGGTTACTGGTGATGCTTGTTAGAGAAGTGATTACCTTAGATCATCTGAGTCAAAACATGCTCCTTAATATAAATCACCCTATAGAAAAGATACCTGCACACGTGTGCTCATTGCAGTATTATTAACAATAACAAAAACATGGAACAAATTCAGATGCCCATAGGAAGTGGACTGGATAAAGGAAATATGGTATACATCGGGGGTGCCAAAATAAGGTGTACGCATTAGAAGAGATGTTATCTCTGTATCATTTTCAAAATTGAGTTGAATTACGGTAGTGATGTGTAGTATGACATTCGCTCAAAAGGTGACATCAAACAAACGAATGCTAGCATTACCCTGCAACAGGCAGAACAGTGAAAGAACATGGTAGAAGCACTATTGTTGTTCTAGGAACGCAAAGACCGTTTGGAAGTGGTATTTGAAATTCGAGAACAGGATGAAAGTACAATGACAATGGAGGCATGAGTATTCAACAGAACCTGCAACCTGCCTAACAACTGCATGCATTCATGATAAGTTTGAGACGCATGGTTTTGTGTGTAATGTATACAAGGGAAGATCTGGGAGACTTCACGCAAGTCCTGCAGTAGTTTGCCATAATGAGAGGTGTCTGGACACTGATGGTAGGTAACCGCTGTGAGCGTCTGTTGTAATTGCAGAAGTCAAATATGACTTGATTCATTTTTTGCTATCGTCATACAGTGAGTATCACAATTTGAATACAGCTTTTTCCTTTCTTAAGATGTGTATTAATTTTTTGGCACCCTCTGTATATATGATGAGATAGAGTGCAGCCAAGATGAAGAACAAAATCATGGCCTTCTCAGCAACTTGGATGCCGCTGCAAGCCATCATACTAAGTGAACCATCACAGACACAAAGAACTGAACACTGCATGATTTCACTCATAAGTGGGCCCTGATCATTGATCACATGAGCACAAGGGTGGGATTGGCAGTCGCCGGATGCTGCTAGGGAAGAGAAGGAGGGGGTTGGAGAGGCCACGTTGCAACACACTGGGTACCGGGTCCGCTCTCGGGGAGAGAGAGGGTCAGGTAGAATTCCAAACTTCACCTGCCTGCAAGTTATTTAAGTAGTAAATCTTCTCCTGTACCCCACAACTCTAAAATGAAAATGAAAAAGGTCCTTCCGTCAACAAACAAACAAAATTCCCCAGGCGACGTGTATGCATAAGAACATTTTGAGATGCGCTGGTTGGATCTGGGCTTCTCAGTCTCGGTTCTATCGACACGACGGACCTGGTATTTGTCACAGAGACTGTCTCTGCATTGTAGAATGATTAGCAGCATCTCTGGTTTTCACTCTAGGTGTCAGTAGCATCGCCCTTCCAATTGTGACAACCCAACATTTCTCCAGAACCTGACAAGTGTGCCTTGGGGAACAAAACTGACCTCCGTGAAGAACCACCGGTCTAGCACTGTCACATTATCTCCTCTTTCTGTTCCTGGACCACGCAGAGATATTTTGAATGTGATAATCATGCAACTGTTGCCCAACCACGATTCCCACATCAGGACCATCTGGGAAGATTTGCAGGTGCAAACTCACCAGGTTTGAGGAAAATCTTAGGAACCTGTGTTTTTTTGTTTGTTTTGTTTTTTAATAAAGGCAATAGTAACATTTACTCTGTATTAGGTTCTGTTCTAGAAGCTTTTTTCTTTTCAAATTTTATTTTATTGTAGGAATGTGGAGTACAAGTGAGGGTTAAGGACACAAGTAGGCTGCATGCGGGTGAAGTTTGGGTTTCTAACTGGCCCTCACTCCCCCTGGTAGTGGACCAGGTGTTCATTGTGTTGTCACATGACCACCACTGTCCTCTCTCCTTCCCTCCCCTAGCAGCACCCAGCGACTATCAATCCCTCCTTGTGCTAATGTGGCTAATGTTCAAGACTCACTTATTAGTGAGAACATGTGTTCTTTGTTTCTGTGATAGATCACTTAGTCTGGTGGTCTCCAACTCCATCTGATTTGCTGTGCAGTCCATGATTTTGCTCTTCTTTATGACTGCATAATACACCATCGTGTATATGTACCACATTTTCCTTATCCAGTCCACTTTTGATGGGCATTAGGGTTGGTTCCATGTTTTTGCTATTGTGAATAGTGTGACAATAAACATGCCTGTGCAGGTTTCTTTTTGAAGAATGATTTATGTTCCTCTGAGTTTATTCGCGGAAGAGGAATTGCTGAATTGTATGAGAGGTCAAATTTTAGTTCTTTTATGAATCTCCACAGCGTTTTCTATACAGATTGAACTAGCTTGCACTCCCACTAAAAGTGAAGAAGTGTTCTCTTTTATCTGCATCTG
>NW_007232594.1:0-7917 GCF_000164805.1 Carlito syrichta
TTCCTATCTTTTTCTCTCCTCTCTATTTTTTGATGTTTATGTATTAGCCTTGTTTCCGTTATTTTATTCTGTTTCTCTCTTTTATTAGACCCCTGATTGTGAAGGGGAATTGTATATCAATAGGGACGTTTGTTGGCTTGTGTTTTTGTATGATTGTCTGTATGTTATAGTTTTTTTTACTCTTATCTGTCTTTGTGTATCTTTTTATTATTTGGTCAGTATGATTGCTATTCCTCTTACTTTTCTCTGTCTCCACATTTGTATTTCCACCCTCCTTCCTAGTTCCATTTTTCCCTTATTTTACCTCATTTTGCTTTCAGAGAGCAAACTTACACCCCCATTGCATGGACAGATTGCAAGGCAGTGGGAAGGGGATTCCAGGATACCCATACACCTGTCAGTGGACACTGGAATTTGTAGATAGATTTTCAATTGTAACATTGGATAGCCCCCAAACCACAGAATAGCCGCAGAACTGAATAAAACTAGAGGATTCAAATGCAGAAGAAAAGAAGATTGAGAAAACAGAAGTAAAAGTAATCCTGCCATTCCAGAACAACAGAATTAAAGAAGGGGGGGGAAGTGGAGAGGAAAATCTACACAAATGAAGAAAAACCAACAGAAGAATACAGGTTTCATGCAGACCCCTGGGAGGTCAGACAGTGAGAAAACGGACTTCAGAATGCTAACAATAAAGCGTACCCAGAATGATCACATACTACAAACCCAGACATCAAGACATTCATAGAGATAATATAAAGAACTGAGGAGACAAAAGAGGAAAATAGGAAGAAGTTGATAACTGAGATAACAGCAGTAAAGAAAACTGTGATTGAAATAAATAACAAACTCATAAGCATAGAAAGCAAAATTAGTCAAGCAGAAAAAAGAATGTCAGAGCTTGAGGACCAAAATATAGAACAAACCAAAACTGTCAAAACAGAAAAAAAGATTAAAAAGACAGAACAAAAGCTTCAAGAGATGAACAATTATTATAATTCAAGAGGCTGAAACTAAGAGTAACTGGACATTCAAGAGTGGAAAGAGAGACACAGACCATCTTGGAACAAACATCCCATGAAATCATTCAAGTAATCTTTCCTCATGTCATCAGTGATTCAAAAATTCAAACACAATAGATCTAGAGAACTCCTGCAAGGCATCAAATGAGAAGACCAACTCCCAGAAACATAATAATTCACCTACATAAAGTAGGTATAAAAGAAAAGAGTCTAAGGACAGCAAGATAAAAAGTTCAGACTACCTATTAGGGAAGATCAATTCTAATAGCAGCAAATTTATATAGAGAAACACTTCAGGCAAGGAGATCATGGAGTCCAATCTTTAAGGTTCTCAAAGATAAACAATTTCAACCAAGAATAACATACTCAGTTAAATTAAGGTTCATCAGAGAGGGAGAAGTAAAATCTTTCCCAGGCATTCAATCCCTGAACTCTTATCCTACTTCTAGAGCACCTCTACAAGAAACACTTAGGAAATTATTAAACAAGCCTGGCTCGGTGGCTCAGCCTGTAATCCCATGCCTTTAGGAGGCTGAGGTGAGTGGATTGCCTGAACCTACGTGTTCGAGACCCACCTGGGCAGGTGAGACCTCATCTCTACAATAAATCAAAATAATTAGCCGGGTGTGGTAATGTGCACCTTTAGTTCCAGTTATTTGGAAGGCTGAGGCGGAAGGATCACTGGACCCCAGCAGGTCAAGGCTGTGGTGGCCAGGAGCGGCCACTGCACTCCAGTCTGGGCGACAGTGAGATTCCAACTCAAAAAAAGGAGAAGAAACTATTAAACAGAGAAGAAAAGGAAAATAGAATGGCAACATTCTTCACAAGAGCACAGAAAAAAATATTGAAAACATATATAAAATCAATCCAAAAATCAAAAGAAACACAGCAAACAGGAACATTAACTCCATAAGTGCCTGATAACAGGGATAAACTCTCACATTTCTATAATTAGCCTGACTATGAATAGACTAAAATGCATCACTGAAAAGACATAGGATGGCAAAAATGAATAAATATCAAGAAAGCAACTATATATTGTCTCCAATGAGACTTATTTCACCAGAAAGGACACTTACAGACACAAAGTCAGAGGATGGGAAGCAAAATTTCAAGAGAACAGAACACAAGAGAACTGGAGTTGTGAGCCTAATATCAGACAAAATACCCTTTAAACTATCAAAAATTTAAAAAGATACAGATGGTCACAGCATAATGTAAAATGTTCCATCCATCAACAAGCAATATTCATCCTAAAAAGATATGCATCCAACATAGGAGCACCAACTATCATAAAGCAGCTTCTAGGAAAACTTTAAAAAGTTATTGACTCTAACACTATCATAGCTAGGAACTTTAATACCCCACTCACAATCCTAGACAGATCATCGGGACAAAAAATCAGCAAGGAGATCCAGAACCTCAATGTGACTCTTGACCAAATGAACTTAATTGATACCTACGGAACACTCCACCAAACGACCATAGAATATACATTCCTCTTATCACTGCATGGAATGTACTCTAAGGTAGACCACATCCTTGGCCATAAATCGAGCATAGACAAATTTCATAAATTTGAAATTTTGCCATGCACCTTCTCAGATCACAGTGGTATAAAAATAAATATCAGCCAGGCTCAGTGGCTCAGCCTGTAATCCTGCACCTTTGGGAGGCTGAGGTGAGTGGATTGACTGAGCTCGCAGGTTTGAGACCCTCCTGGGCAGCAAGACCTCATCTCTACAATAAATCGAAAAATCAGCCGGGCATGGTAGCGCATGCCTGTAGTTCCAGTTACTTAGAAGACTGAGGTGGAAGGATCGCCGGAGCCCAGCATGTTAAGGCTGTGGTGGCCAGGAGTAGCCACTGCACTCCAGTCTGGGCAACAGAGTGAGATTCCAACTCAAAAAAATAAAAATAATAATAAAATAAAAATAAATATCAACACCAACACAGTTCCTCCCAAACCCACAAAACACCCCCAAAATCTGGCTCTTTGAAATGATAAACAAGACTAATCATCCCCTAGTTAGACAACAAAGAAAGAGAAAGCACAAAAAACACAATCAGAAGCACAAAACATGAAGTGACATCTGACCCTGAAGCAATACAAAAGATTATTAAAGACTACTGTGTACAATTGTGTGGAAAAAAACTTGAAAACCTAAAGGAAATGGAGGACTTTCTGACATCACAAAATTTCCCTCGGTTGAAGCAAAAAGAATAGAGATCCTAAATAGGCCCATAAGCCGGGCACGGTGGCTCAGCCTGTAATCCTGCACCTTTGGGAGGCTGAGGTGAGTGGATTGCCTGAGCCCACGGGTTCAAGACCCGCCTGGGCAGGGAGACCTCATCTCTACAATAAATCAAAAAATCAGTCAGGCGTGGTATCGCATGCCTGTAATTCTGACTACTTGGAAGGCTGAGGCGGAAGGATCGCCAGAGCCCAGCAGGTCGAGGCTGCAGTGGCCGGGAGTGGCCACTGCACTCCAGTCTGGGTGACAGAGTGAGACTCCAACTCCAAAAAAAAAACAAAAAATTAAATAGGCCCATAATAATCCAGGAAATTCACCATGTCATAAGAAAACAACCAACAAAAAAAGCCATGAACCAGATGACTTTCCAAAAGAGTTTAACAAATTATACAAGGAGGAATTGATACCAATCCTGCTAAAAGTATTCCAGGCTATCGGGGAAGATGTGACTCTCACCATATCATTTTATGAAACTACATCACATTGATACCCAAGCCAGGTAAATACCAAACAAATAAAGAGAAGGCCAATTTCCTTGATGAACATAGATGCTAAAATTCTCAAGAATATCTTATCAATACAGATTCAACAAGAAAATCTCAAAAAAAGTCCACCCACGACCAAGTAGACTTTATCCCCCTGAATCCAGGGCTTTGCCTCAAAAATTGTAAGACCAAAAATGTAATTAAACATATCAAGAGATGGAAAAAAAATACACATGACTATATTATTAGATGCAGAATAAGCTTTAAATAAAATCCAGCACCCCATTTTGATAAAAAGCCTAGAACATCTAGGAATAGATGAAACATACCTCAAATTGGAAGAGTCACCTATGAGAAAACCACAGCCAGCATACTGCCTAACAGAATAGAAAAAAATTCCCCTGAAAACTGGAATAAGGCAAGGATGCCAACTCTCACCCCTCTTGTTCAATATAGTTTTGAAAGTACTAGCTAGAGAAATCAGAGAAAAGAAGGAGATCCGGGGTAGCCAATAGGAAAAGAGGAAGTCAATGTATCATCTTTGCAGATGACATAATTCTATACATTGAAAACGCAAGAGAAGCGGTCAAAAACCTCCTTGCTTTGATAAAGGACTTTGTAAAGTTTCAGGGTATAAAATAAACGTGCAAAAGACAATCACATATCTATACACTAATAATAAACAAACAGAAACCCAAATTTTAAAAAAACCACAAATCTGTTCACAGTAGCCAGAAAAAAATGAAATTCCTTGGCATCTTCCTAACCAGAGATGTGAAATACCTTTACAATGAAAACCCGAAAACACTGCTCAGCGAAATCAAAGATGACACAAGGAAGTGGAAAAATATTCCATGCTCATGGATTGGAAGAATCAACATTGTTAAGATGTCCATTCTACCTAAGGCAATCTACAGATTTAATGCAACACCCATCAAATTACCAGCAACATTATTCTCATACCTAGAAACAGGAATACATATGGAAAAATAAATGACAAAGAATAGCCAAAACAGTCCTTAGCAAATAAAAGGAGGCAAAACACTCTCAGAATTTAAACTTTATTATAATGTTAGAATAATCAAAACAGTCTGGTATTGGTACAAGAACCAGCATATAGACCAAAGGAATAGAATTGAGACTCCAGAAGCAAACCTCAATTTTTCAACTGAATCTTCTTTGACAATGCCTCCACAACCAACCACAGGAGAAATAACCTATTCAGTAAATGGTGCTGGGAAAACCGGCTAACCACAAGCAGAAGATTGAAACAGAACCCCTATGCAGCCCCATACACAAAAATCACTCTGGATGTATCAGAGAACTAAACATAAAACCTAAAACTATAAGAGCCTTATAAAATGCAGGAGACACTTTTATGGAAATTAGGACTGGCATCCAATTCTTGACCAAACCTCAAAATGCCCAGGTCATAAGCGATAACATAGACGAGTGGGACCTCATCAAACTTAGAAGCTTCTACAAACCAAAGAAGCCATCAAGACAGCAGGAAGACGGCCCACGGATATAGAGTTGGCAAATATATATTTCCCATCTCCTCACCCTCCTCCCCTCTGCAGTTTCCCACTACAGTCAATCGTTTTCTGACAGGTTGTTGTTCAAAGTACACTTATAAATGAGAAAATGTGATATTCAGTTCCTTTTTTTTCTGTGAAATATCACCCAGTATTATAGGTTCTAATTCCATCCACAACGAGTACCCGCACAAATATATATTTGTCAACTCCATATCTGACAAAGACCTAACATTTAAGATCTACAAGGAGATCAAACGTGCTCAAAGAACAAAACTAATAACCCTATTACAAAGTGGACAAAAGAGATGAATAGACAGTTCTCAAAAGAATACATATGAGAAGCCAACGAATACATGAAAAAATTTCAGCCTCACTTGTCATCAAGGAGATATAAATTAAAACTACACTGAGATACCACCTAACTCCAGTCAAATGGCCATCATCAATAACTCAAAAAATAACAGATGCTGGAGAGGATGTGGCAAAAAGGGAACACTTCTACACTGTTGGTGTGAGTGCAAACCTGTACAGACCCCGTGGAAAACAGTGTGGCAATACCTAAAAGTATTCAAAATTGACCTTCCATATAACCCCACAATCCCCCTACTGGGAATATACCAAGAAGAACTCAAATCACTCTATAAAAACAAAAATACCTGCACACGTATGTTTATCGCAGCATTGTTCACAGTAGCAAGAACATGGAACCAACCATGCTGCCCATCGAAAGAAGACTGGAAAAAAGAAGGTGGTATATATACACGATGGAATATTATGCAGCTATAAAAAAAACAAAATCAAGAACTTCGCAGCAACTGAGATGGAATTAGAATCTATCATACTGGGTGATATTTCAAAGAAAAAAAGAACTGAGCATCACATGTTCTCATTCATAAGTGGACCTTGCACACCTACCACAACACTACCAGAAAGTGATTGTCTGTAGCGGGAAACTGTGGGGAGGGAGGTAGATGGGAATAACAGTAGTGGAAATCTGCCCAGGGGAAAGGGGGCACATCTCATCAACAAGAGTACCTGCACAGCGAAAATTTGTATACCTAACCCTGAAATGTATCCCACATTTTGAAAATAAAAAATTTTAAGTTAAAAATAAATAAAGATTCCTATTCATAAAAAATGCAAGACAATCAATCAGATACACAAATAAACAGAAGACCAAAAAAAGAAGAAAAGAATAAAAGTGTTGGGGTTGCACATCAAAGCCTCACATACACATTTGTGTACAATGGAAAAATACTTAAAACAGGCAAAAAATTTATAATTCTAAAAAATTAAAAAATCCCTGCCCTTTTGTGGCAGACTCTGTACTTGTACCTCTAATCTCTATCCTGCAGAGCTGTCACTTCTTTCACTCTTTCCCCAGTTTCTGAAGCAGGGAAAGTGGAGGGGCAGTGAGGGTGAGTGAGGCTGCAGATCTCCCCTCCCACTCTCATATAGTCAGATAGACCTGCAGTGGTGAGCTGTGGGTGTGTCTCTTCCATATGTCTGTCTCATGGGGGGTGCCAAAGCAAGGCATATCCTGTAATGGTATTATCCTATTGCCACTGACTTCCAGATTTTGCCTGGGTTTTTCCCTCTCAGTCATGGCCCAGTTATTTGGGTGTGACATTCAGAGAATTTCTGGGGAGATTAGGAATTTGCATCAGCCGCAGACTCACCAATGATTTCTTTGGAGTACTTTCTCATCTTTTTCTGGACACATGCTTTTTCCCGCTGCTAAATCAGGGTAGGGGGTGGGGCTCCTGGGTCTCAGCACTCATTAGGTTCCTCTAATATTTGTACTTTCAGTATATTTCCTCTGGGTCATGATTAACTCCTGAGTACTTGATCCACCAGTCACAGAGATAGAGTCTGCTGCTCTATGGTGAGCAAGTCAGAGCACTTTCCTGCCCCTTTTTCTTGTCCTCAGTGGGACTCTGCCTATGGGCTCCCTCCACAACCCATGCAGCCAGTGCCCAGCCAGGTGCTAAAGAAGTGAGGCAAAACCTGGAGCCAGCAGTCTCTGTTGTGGCAGTGGTGAGACTGAGCCTGGGATAAGTAGTATCTCCCCACCGCTTCTTTAAAGGAGAACTTTTGCACATTGAAAAAAATATTACTTGGCTTCAGCAACCTGGGAAGAGCCAGGAACCAAGGAGAAAGCTGCAGCACCAGTTGTTGCACCAGAAGGACCCTGGCTACTTGTTCACGATCCTACACTCAGTCAGTTTCTTTTTTTTTTTTTTTTGAGTTGGAGTCTCACTCTGTTGTCCAGACTGGAGTGCAGTGGCCGCTCCCAGCCACCGCAGCCTCGGCCTGCTGGGCTCCAGCGATCCTTCCACCTCAGCCTTCCGAGTAGCCAGAATTACAGGCATGCGCCACCACACCCAGCTGATTTTTTGATTTATTGTAGAGGTAAGGTCTCACTGCCCAGGCGGGTCTCAATACTACTAATACTACTATGTAATACTACTAAGAGAAAGTCATTCTCTCTATGGAAGCGAGGAGAAAAGAGCACAGTTCTAGCTGGTCTCTGTGAGTGGATTGCCTGACCCCGTGAGTTCAAGACCCGCCTGGGCAACTTGGCAAGACCTCAACTCTACAATAAATTTTTAAAAAT
>NW_007232594.1:7937-15841 GCF_000164805.1 Carlito syrichta
GAGTACTTGATCCACCAGTCACAGAGATAGAGTCTGCTGCTCTATGGTGAGCAAGTCAGAGCACTTTCCTGCCCCTTTTTTCTTGTCCTCAGTGGGACTCTGCCTATGGACTCCCTCCACAACCCGTGCAGCCAGTGCCCAGCCAGGTGCTAAAGAAGTGAGGCAAAACCTGGAGCCGGCAGTCTCTGTTGTGGCAGTGGTGAGACTGAGCCTGGGATAAGTAGTATCTCCCCACCGCTTCTTTACAGGAGAACTTTTGTACATTGAAAAAAATATTACTTGGCTTCAGCAACCTGGGAAGAGCCAGGGACCAAGCAGAAAGCTGCAGCACCGGTTGTTGCACCAGAAGGACCCTGGCTACTTGTTCACGACCCTACACTCAGTCAGTTTCTAGCAGCATTTTCTTCACAGAAAGGGTTTTGTTAATTTTACTAAAATGGCACTCGACTTCTGTGTCCTGGGAATTGCTAGGCCACTAGCTGAGCAGCTGTGACACCAACTGCAGCACTAGGAAAGTTGTGGCCAATAATTCCCTAGCCTTCACTTAGTGAGCCACTGACATGCCCACTCACTCACCAGCAAATACACAAAATTTTCCATACACACACTTACACCAGGACTCACATAGTCCAACTGGCTCAGTCACCATCTTCCCCATCATCTCCAATTAAAATTTCTAAGTCAATGTTTGTAATACTACTAAGAGAGTGTGCAAAGTTGCACAAAAACCTACAATGATGTAAACTTGTTAAGGGTTTTCACATTATCTGTGTTGTTTCACTCTCTGTAAGAGTTTGGCAAAGAAGATGTCATGATTTCTATAAAGTGAAGAAAAAAACTTAAGTAAACTAATGTGGTTTTCCTTTTTTGCTGCCAACAGGTGGCCAATTGATCCATCCATTCAAACAGTTTGCAAAACAACCAACTGACTCTAACATTACATTGTTTTTACATATATTTTTAATTATTTCGCTATTTACATGGATGTAAATCAAACCCTTTAAAAAAAAGTGATTACCAAATTTTCTGTGAAGGAAGCTGAAAGAAGTCCTTAGGTCATCCCAATAATGTTAAAGAGAAAACAAAAACTTACATGTTAGAAGACTCTTGGGTAATAAATAATGGAATGTGATGTGATCATTTGTGTCAGGACCATATTGCGGTGGGACCTTAGCAAATAAAAAACCTTCTCTGGAGTTCCCTTGCCAAAAATGTCATTTGTTACACAATAGAGATTATTAGACTTGAGAAACAACAATGTTACTTTTTTTCTGGGATTAATGGAGACTGTTTTCACATTAAGTCTGATGGGTGAAACTAGCAGAGAAATGAACAAGTCAGAGGGAATGAGGATAGACTCAAGGCTTTATGAAGAGTTAAAATTCATGCCTTTTACTCTAACAGCAGTTTAATAATCTAGATTATTTCACTCCTGGATTTAATTTAGATAGTCACACAGTATTGCAGATTACAAATTACATTGTTTCATGGAATGAAATAGGTGAATCCACAAACAAATTTGCTAGGTCAGTTTTTGTAAGAGTACAAAGAAAATGTCCTTCTCCCCATGGAAGCTATGAGGAGAATACCCAATTTTTCTAGGAACATTGTATCCTTTGTACTAAACTGCTAGAATTATTTCATGGGGTCACAACAGGAGGTACTTTTAGAAACAAGAATGTACCATCATATTTTTTATCTTCCTGCTTCAGGGACCTGTTGCCCAGTAGTAATCACTTTATTAATTGGAGAGTGGCAAAATCATCTACAAACCTAAACTGATGATAACCTGCTAAACACATCTACATTATGTGTGTAACTTCACTCTACATAACAGTTTAGCAAATGTTATACAGATTACTTTAAATCATAATGAGAAAGCAATAAAATAAATCAACCAGGTTTTTTCTTCTTTGTAACCAAGTGGCAGACAAATAAATTCAGTCAAACAGTTTGCAGTATAACTTACTGAGTCTAACATTACACTCGTTTTGCATTTATGTATGTATCTATTTGTGTTTATGGAAGTAAATTAAACACTCAAAAAGAAAGGAGATTGCCACATTACCTTTGAAGGAAGATTAAAGACAACCTCTGATCTTCCCAGTAATGTTAAAGAGAAAACACAAAATCACATGTTGTAAGATTCCTGATGTAATAAATGATAGAATGCTGCTTGATCATTTGTGTCACTTCTAGCAAAAAAGCATGGTGGGACTTCAGCAAAGACAAAAAGCTGTTCTGGATTTCCCTAGTCAGAAATCTGCTTTTCTGGGCATACAAATCATTAGGGATAAGGAGAAACTCCTTCATTCTTCATGCTTCTGGGCTTAGTTGGAGGCTGGCTGAATCTAGGTCAACTGACTGAATCAAGGTTAGAGATGAAAAGATCAGAAGAAATAAAGATAGACTCAGGACATTCTGAAGAGTTTACATTAAGTGAAGCTTAAAGCTCTAGATTATTTTATTAAGGGGATTAATTTAGGTAATCCCATAGAATTTAAGACGGCACATTGCATTCTTTCTTGGATTAAAATATTTGAAATGGGGACTTCTGGCAAGATGGTGACAGGGCAACCTGGTCTGTGAAACCCTCTGCAAAGGAGAACTGCAGTGGGTCTCTGGCTCTCGCCCCGGGGACTGTGAAGCCCAACATAGCAGCCTGCTCTTCATACGGAGCTTAGCCATTGCCACCGCTGGGGCAACACAGCGGACTGGACAGCCACTGCAGCACAGACACTGCTGCCACCACTGCCACTGCCACTGCCAGAAGCACATCACACCACCAAGGCCGGAGGTGATCCACAACTTCAGTCCTTGAAGCCCCTTCAGGGAAGATCTGCTGGGATTGCTGCCACCTCTCCTGCAACTGAGACATCCTGCCCGCCGTGAGTCTCCTGCCTGTGCCCTGAGGCAGGCACCCATCTCCAGTCTCTGCCGGTTCCTGTCCGGCCCCACCCCCTCTGGGGTGAGCAGCTGAGATAGCACCACCTGCTGCCAATTCAAGGGAGTAAACCTACAGCCCCACTGCACGGACAGATTCCAAGGCAGTGGAAAGTGGGTTCCAGATTATCCACACACCTGTCAACCAATACCAGGACCTACAGATAGATTTTGAATCACAGCTCCCCCCTTAAGTAAAACTCAAAACTGCAAAAAGGACCACCCCCAACCTACAGTGAAACTCCAGAATTGAACAAAGTAAGAGGACATACATAAAGAATAGGCGATTGAACAAACAGAAGTAAAACCAATCCCTTTACCCCTGAATAACAGAATAAAAAAAGACGGTGACGTGGAGGGAAGGAAAAAGTAGGGAGGGGGAAAAACCACACAAATGAAGAAAAACCAAAAGAAGAATATAGGTCTCACACAGACCTCTGGGAGATCAGACACTGAGAAAACAGATTCTGGAACACAAACAATGAAGAGTCCCCAGAATGACTGGCCACATGCAACAAACTCAGACATCAAGACGTTAATAGAGAGAATTAAAAAAATTGAGGAGAGACAAGAGGAAAATAGGAAGGAGCTGATGTCAGAAATAACAGCAGTAAATAATACTGTGATGGAAATGAATAACAGACTAATAAGCATGGAAAGCAGAATTAGACAAGCAGAAGAAAGAATCTCAGAGCTTGAAGATCAAAACACAGAACTAACCCAAACTGTCAAAAGCATAGAAAGAAGCTCAAAAAGACAGAACAAAACCTGCAAGAGATGAATGATCACTTCAAGAGACCAAACCTAAGAGTAATTGGGCTTCCTGAGGCAGAGAGAGAAACAGATGCCACACTAGAACAAACATTTCATGAAATCATTCAAGAAAAACTCCCTCATCTAATCAAGGATGAAAAAATCCAAACACAGGAGATTCAGAGAACCCCTGCAAGACAATAAATGAGAAAACCAACTCCCAGCCACATAATAATTCACCTAACCAAAGTAGCTATAAAAGAAAAAATCCTAAAGGCAGCAAGAGAAAAAGGTAAGACTACCTACCAGGGAAAACCAATTAGAATAGCAGCAGATTTATCCACAGAAACCCTTCAGGCTAGGAAAACCTGGAGCCCTATCTTCAAAGTTCTAAAAGATAAACAATTTCAACCAAGAATAACCTATCCAGTCAAACTAAGCTTCATTAGTGAGGGAGAATTGAAATCTTTTCCAGATATCCAATCCCTAAGAACCTATGCTGCCACCAGACCACCTCTACAAGAAACAATTAAGAAAGTACTGACCACAGAAGAAAAAGAAAAAAAGAACAACAACATTCTTCACAAGAGTACAGGCAAAAGATTAAAAACACACGTGAACCAACTTCAAAACCCAAAGAAAGACAACAAACAAACAGGAACAACTCTGTAAGAACCTTATGACAGGTATCAACTCTTGGATTTCAATTATTAGCCTAAATGTGAATGAACTAAATGCACCAGTGAAAAGACATAGAATGGCAAAATGGATAAAATATCATCAGGTAACAATCTATTGCCTTCAAGAGACTCAACTCACTAGAAAGGACACCCACCGACTCAAAGTAAGAGGATGGGAAACAAACTTCCAGGTGAACGGAATACAAAAGAAAGGAGGAGTAGTGATCTTGATTTCAGACAAAATACCATTTAAGCTATTAAAAATCAAAAAAGATACAGAAGGCCACTACATAATGATAAAAGGCTGAATCCATCAACAAGAAATATCTATCCTAAACATATATGCACTCAACATAGGTGCGCCAACTTTCATAAAGCAACTTCTAGGGAAACTGGAGAAAGATATTAACTCTAACACCATCATAACTGGGGACTTTAATACCCAACTCACAACTCTAGACAGATCAGGACAAAAAATCAGCAAGGAGATCTGGACCTCGATGTGACTTTGGACCAAATGGACTTAATTAATACACTCCATCCAAAGACCACAGAATATACATTCTACTCATCACTGCAAGGAATGTATTCTAAGATCAACCATGTAATTGGACATAAATCAAGCATAATCAAATTTAAAAGGACCGACATTCTACCATGCACCTTCTCGGACCACAGTGGATAAAAAATAAACATGGACAGCAACAAAGTAACCCCAAAACCCACAAAGAGATGGACACAGAACAGCATGATGCTAAACAATTCCTGGGTCAATGATGAAATCAAAACAGAGATCAAAAGATACCTGAAAACAAATGAAAATGAAGAAACATCTTACCAAAATCTCTGGGATGCCCTGAAGCCTTTAGTAAGAGGGGGTTTTATATCCCTACAAACACACATGAAGAAAATGGAAGGAACACAAATTAACAACCTAAGAAGCCACCTTAAGAAGCTGGACAGAAAGACCACAAAAACCCTAATTACAGCAGAAGAATCCAGATCACCAAAATAAAAGCCCAAATCCAGGACATAGAAGACAAAAAAAAAAAAATCAATGAAACAAAAAGCTGGTTCTTTGAAAGGATAAACAAGATCGATGGTCCCCTAGCTAGACTGTCCAAGAAAAATGAGAATAAAAAAGCACAATCAGAAACACAAAAGATGAAGCCACATCTGACCCTGAAGAAATACAAAAGATCATTAGAGACTGCTACGTACACATGTATGGAAACAAACTTGAAAACCTTAAGGAAATAGAGGACTTACTGACATCACACAACCTACCTAGATTGGAACAAGAAGAAATTGAGACCCTAAATAGACCAATAACAATCAATGAAATCGACTACATAATAAGAAAACTTCCTACAAAAAAAAAAACAACCCTGGTCCAGATGGCTTTCCAGCAGACTTCTACAAGACATTTAAGGAGGAGTTGATACCAATTCTACTGAAGGTATTCCAGGCTATTGAAAAAGATGGAACTCTCCCCAAATCATTTTATGACACCAACATCACGTTGATATCCAAGCCAGGTAAAGATCCAACAAAGAAAGAGAACTATAGGCTAATATCTTTGATGAACATAGATGCTAAAATTCTCAACAAGATCCTAGCAAACCAAATTCAGCAATACATCTCAAAATTCATCCATCATGATCAAGTAGACTTCATTCCTGGGATGCAAGTTTGGTTCAACATTCATAAAACGATAAATGTAATTAAATACATCAAAAGATGTCAAAAAAACCCCACATGATTATAACATTAGATGCAGAAAAAACTTTTGATAAAATCCAGCACCTCTTCTTGATAAAAACCCTTGAACATCTAGGCATATGGGGAACATAACTCAAAACAGTAAAGCCATCTATGAGAAACCCACAGGCAGCATATTCCTAAATGAACAAAAATTGGAACCATTTCCCCTGAAAACTGGAACAAGACAAGGATGCCCACTCTCACCCCTCCTGTTCAACATAGTATTGGAAGTTCTGGCTTGAGCAATCAGAGAAGAGGAGGCAATCAGTGGTATCCAAATAGGAAAAGAGGAAATCAAGTTATCTCTCTTTGCAGATGACATGATTGTGTACCTTGAAAACCCATGAGAATCTGTCAAAAACCTCCTTACACAGATAAAGGCCTTTGGCAAGTCTCAGGATACAAAATAAATGTACAAAGGACAATCGCATTTCTCTACACCAATAATAAATAAACAGAAACCCAAATCAAAAACAGAATTCCATTCACAATAGCCAAAATAAAAAAGAAACAAATACCTTGGCATCTTCCTAACCAGAGACGTGAAAGACCTTTACAATGAAAATTACAAAACACTGCTCAAAGAAATCAAAGATGACACAAACAAGTGGAAAAATATCTGCATGCTTATGGATTGGAAGAATCAACATTGTGAAGATGTCCATCTTACCTAAGGCAATCTACAAATTCAATGCAATGCCCATCAAATTACAGCAACATTCTTCTCAGACCTAGAGAAACCAACACAGTTATTCATATGGAAACACAAACGTCCAACAATAGCCAGAACAATCATCAGCAAAAAAAAAACAAAGCAGGTGTTATCACATTACCAGACTTCAAACATTACTATAAAGCTACAATAATCAAAACAGCTTGGTATTGGTATAGGAACAGGCATATAGATCAATGTAATAGAATTGAGATTCCAGAAGCAAAACCGCAATTTCTCAACCAACTCATCTTCGACAAGGCCTCCACCACCTACCACTGTGGATAGGAGAACCTATTCAGTAAATGGTGCTGGGAAAACTGACTGACCACATGCAGAAGATTGAAACAGGACCCCCATCTATCCCCATGCACAAAGGTTAACTCCAAATGGATCAGAGACCTAAATGTAAAACCTCAAACCATAAGAACCTTAGAAAATGAAGGAAATACCCTCATGGAAATGGCATCCAATTCCTGAACAAAACCCGAAACCCACAGGTCATAAGAGAGAAGATAGACAAGTGGGACCTTATTAAACTGACAAGCTTCTGCAAGGCCAAAGAAACCATTAAGAGAGCAGGGAGACAGCCTACAGACTGGGAAAAAGCATTTGCCAAAACCAGATCTGACAAAAGCTTAACATCCTGGATCTACAAGGAACTAAAACACGCTGAAAAGAAAAAAAAAAAACAACAACCCCATTATAAAATGGGCAAAAGATATGAAGAGATACTTCACAAAAGAGGACATCCAAGCAGCCAACAAGCACATGTAGGAATGTTCAACCTCACTAATCATCAGGGAGATGCAAATCAAAACCACAGTGAGATACCACCTAACTCCAGTCAGAATGGCAATTATCAACAACTCAAAAAATAACAGCTGCTGGAGAGAGTGTGGTGAAAAGGGAACACTTCTACCCTGTTGGCTGGAGTGTAAAGTAGTGCAACCTCTGTGGAAAGCAGTGTGCGATTCCTAAAAGCTCTAAATATCAACCTCCCATATGACCCTGCAACCCCCCTACTGGGAATATACCCAGAAGAACTCAAT
>NW_007232595.1:0-17420 GCF_000164805.1 Carlito syrichta
AAGGAGAAGCATATGTCACTTTCCTTTCAAAAATTTACAAAACAAAAGGCTATAAGTAAAGGAAACATTATCTGTCTGTCTAGCTATCTATCATCTATCTGTACATATACACGCATGCACACATACTATATGTTTAAAATATAATTTGCAGTGAAATTGTGAGTACATCACAGATAAGAAAACAACCTACTGAAGAACTCACCTGCAGATTGACTTCTTGTAATTTTTCTACTACATCCTCTCGTGCTGTTTCTTCAATCTCCCCTTTATCCTCGTCTGTGTGACCACGTTCTACCAAATTCATTTCGGTATGGCTTTTGAGGTTTACTATTTCTTCCAATTTCTTTTTCTGCTTCTCTAGTTCTTCACATTTCTTTTGTAATGCTTTCATGGAAAATAACTCCTGTTGGAGAACTTGATTCTTTTTATTCAAATGTAGATATTTGGAAGATAAAATTTCCAGTTCTGCTGTAAGATCAGGAATCTGTATGAATAAAATAATACAGCTTGGTACTGAAGGAAGTCAGTTAGGATTAGCCTAATGCAAAACCTGTAACAGATTTTAAAATAAACTCAGTTGTAGTAAAATTTTATCTCCATTGCAGTAGATTCTTCAAATGTGGACCCTTAAATGACTCAGAAAATCGAGAAGAAAGTTAAAGTCACCAGCAGTCACAAAACCATATTATTTACTTTCATTGGCTTTGCCAGACATTTGCACTTGATCTTCAACTTTTATTTTCCTATGATTGCTCCTTATCTTTCCTCCTTCCATTGCCACCTCTGTGCAGAAAGTCTCTAATCCCTTAACACATCT
Organism: Carlito syrichta; assembly: GCF_000164805.1. Classification (NCBI taxonomy): domain Eukaryota; kingdom Metazoa; phylum Chordata; class Mammalia; order Primates; family Tarsiidae; genus Carlito; species Carlito syrichta. Next base: position 818 of record NW_007232595.1, read on the forward strand.
CACCCCCATAATCTCTAAACAATTTTTAGAGACATCATGTTGAGTTATTTAGGCCTAAGTAAATAAATGGCTGTCAGAATAAGACTTTGAAAAATAATACTTTAATTAATGAATCCTGGAAATATGGACTCTGATGCCATGAGGCTTTCTTTCAACTGCAAATGTGTTGTGCTAATCTGAGTTACATTCTAAGGAGTAATGATTCTTGAAGATAAGTCCACTGAATACATAACCCAGAAATAAATCCATGTATTTATAGCCAACTGATTTTCAACAAAGGCACCAAGAATATATAAAGTGCTGCTAAGAAGCAGTCAGAGAAGCAGATTCAAGTTTTGTGGTATGGCATACCAGAACAGCTGCAGCCAGAGATTTTCAGTTATTAAAGTAGCATTAAGCTACACATCCCAGTTCCAGTGATACTAAGAAGAAAGACACATTAATTTTATACCCTGAAACTTCACCAGAGTCATGTACCTGTGCTAGGAGGTTTTTAGTCAACTCTCTTAGATTTTCAAGATCTAGGATCATATCATCAGCAAAGAGGGTAGCTTAACTTTCTCTTTTCCTATTTGGATACTCATGATTTCCTTCCCCTGCCCAATTACTCTAGCAAGGACTTCCAGCACTATGTTGAACGGGGAGTGGGATAGGGGGTGGGAATAGGCAACCGAGTCTTGTTCCTGTTTTCAGGGGCTTCTAACTTCTGTTCAATGAGCAGTGTGTTGGCTGTGGGTTTACTACAGACGGTTCTTACTGTTTTGGGGAAATGAATGTTCCTTCTATGTCTAGATGTTCAAGGGTTGTTCTCAAGAAGGGATGCTGGATTTTTCCTAATGCTTTTTCTGCATCTAGTGATATGATCATGTGGCTGTTTTTACATCTGTTAATGTACTGAATTAAGCTTATGGTCTCATACATGTTGAACCAGTTCTGCATCCCAGGAATGAAGCCAACTTGATTGTGGTAGATGAAACATGAAACATGCTGTTGGATATGATTTGCTCATCAAAGTGAAAAGCTTTTCTTTTGCACAGCCAAAGAAACCATCAAGAGAGCAGGGAGACAAGCCACAGAAGGGAAAAATATTTGCTAACTATATCTGACTGGAGAGGTGGGATTGGGCAACCCCTCCAGGATCTACAAGGAATTCAAACAAGTCAAAGAGAAAAAGTCAAATAGTCCTATTAAAAAGTAGGTAAAAGGTATGAATAAACACTTCTCCAAAGAAGACATATGAACAGCCAACAGACATATGAAAAAATGCTCAGCCTCACTCGTCATCACAGAAATGAAAATCAAAACCACATTGAGATTCCACCTAACTCCAGTAAGAATGACCATCATTAATACATCAAAAAAGTTACAGATGCTGATGTGGGTATGGAGAAAATGGACAGCTTATTCACTGTTGGTGGGAGTGCAAACTAGTTCAACGTTATGGAAAACAGAGTGGTGATTTTTAAAAGAACTAAAAATCTACCTTCCATATGACCTAGCAATACCACTCCTGGGAACATACTCAGAGGGACTTGATTTATTCTACAAAAAACATAGTTGCATCTGCATGTTTACTGGAGCACTATTCACAACAGCAAAAAGATGGAACCAACCCTGCTGCCCATGGAAAGTGGACTGGATGAAGAAAATGTGGTACATATACATTCTGGAGGACTACACAACCGTAAAGAACAAATATGGACTTCGCCGCAAATTGGATGGATTTAGAGTTCATAATACTCAGTGACTTATCACAGAAACAAATAACTGAATACCACATGTTTTCACTCAAAAGTGGTTCCTGAACATTTATCACAATACTACAAGAGAGGGATTGGCAATAATAGCATGCTACAGGGGAGCGAGGAGAGGCACGTAACATCACTAGGGGTACCTGCTGATCCTAAACTGGGGAAGTAAGGACCAGTTGAAGGTCCAAACTGCACCTGCATGTAGACTCTTGATGTCCCTGATCGTGACCTGTATCTCACGTCCTTATAATACAGTTTTTAAAAGGGCAAATTTAGAATGGTTTTGGTCACCATGAGAAAAACATGAGCATTTGCATGAACAACTTTTCTCTATTAGACTAAGTGGTTTCAATTGTATATTTAATTGCTTAAAAGACCTTCAGAATGAAAACTTTACTATGTCAGTATCGCAAAGATGCAGTTATTGGTACGTTACAATGTGTTTAATTGTATTCAAAAAACTGATAAGCTACAATATTTTCAATTTATGCAAGGATAGGTTCCAATCATATCAAATATTTCTTTCCACTCAAATTTATGAGAAAAGATTATCTCATAAAAAAGCAATATAAATTAGAGGGCTAAACTTCTCTTGCATAGAATAGACAAGTGCTGAAGCATAAGGTCAATGAGAATCAGAACAGTCTGGGAAAACTTCATGAAGAAGGGGAAATTGTGTGCCAGGTCTGAATGAATGAAGACAGATGAACAGAAACTGAAAGAGCAGGAAGGACAGCATGAGCGAGGCAGAGAGATAAGGAGGTCAGCCCAATTTACCAAGGATAAAGTCCAATGGCAAAAACCTCACATCCACACAACTTGTAAATGAATATTCTTAGCACATTAGTCATCATAGTCAAAAAGTGAAAAAAAAATTGATCAACTGAATATTCAACTATCGTCAACATTTATCCTAACCAAACATTAAATTTTCTTTCAGGAAATGCAAAAAAATATCTTTCTTGTTACTTACTCTTCTTTCTTTTTCCTTATTTTCACATTGATATAGTCTTTCTTGTAATCGATCACGTTCATTGATTAACTCTTTATGTTTCTCTTCTAGCAGAAGTTGCTGCTTCTCTCTCTGAAGACATTGGTCTTGGATGTTAATGATCATCTTTTGTTGACTGCCAGCCTTGCTATGAATCTCATTCAGTAGCTGTCGAAGCAGCATATTTTCTCTTCGTAGCTGTGATAATCTCTTCTCTGCAGCTTTCTGCTCTACGATGTGTTTGTTCACTTTCTCTTGCTCACGCTGATACCTTTCTTCAGTTTCTTCCATCTGATGCTGTGTTTGACTGAGGGCTCTCTGCACACATTCTAAAGCCAACGTCTTTTCTCTGAGAGCATCTCTGGTGTGGTGGAGCTTCACTGTTAAGCTACTGAGTTTTCTTTCGACTTTGGACTGTAGTTGAGAAAGACTCCTGTTGCCGCCTGGTAAGCCAGATACATCGAAATGTCTTTTGTCCTGTGACTGAAACCACTCACCACTTGTTCTCTGGAGAGCAGGTGCTAGGTCTCTCTTTGAGGCCTCGCTTTGACTATGATCGTGTAGAGGAGCAGACAGGCTGCAACGGTCTAAATCGACTTCTGTTTCTAGTCTTTCCTGTTTGTGTTTCTCCTCCTTCAGCTTAGGATTCAGTATTATATCTTCAGCTGAAAGAATGGTGATCTGTCCCCTAGACTGGGAAACTTTCTGTGTTGATGTTTCCTCATAGAGTTTGAAAGTCTTTTCGAGGTTTGCGTTCTTTTCTTCTACAATTTCAATGTCCTTACAAAATTTCTTTTCCTTTTCCTGGTTCTGACTTTTCATTTTTTCTATTTCCAGTCTTAGTGTGGCAATTTCTGTCTTCAACGTGCAAATTTCATGCAACAGATCTTTTTCATTTTCACGACTGTTAGAAGTCTAAGTAAGAAAAAGGAAACTTTTAGCCAGCACTCAATAAAAATAACTTGGAAAATTATCTTTGAAATTAAATAATAACCCATAGTTTTGTACATGAAGGGTTGACAGCAGTGGATAGATAACTGGAGAAAAGTTGAATCAAAACCTCAAACCTTATAAACCATAAGTTCCCACAAGGTCAAAAAATGTTGATGAAGACAGTGAATCCGGACGAATAAAAAGAGACCATTAGAGAATTCTGAAAATCTCCGGATTGGAAGAGCCTTTTTTATGAATTATAATAATCCCACAGGCATAAAATAAAATATTAAGACATTTGACTACATTAAAACATTGAGTTTACACTCTGATGTCCAAGCGATATACTAGCCCTCTGTAAGAGTCTTAGCTGTGTGCATATTTGGGGAGATGAAATTTTCCAAAGTCTTTAAAGTTCCTTTTCCCTGGGAATGGTCTATAGATAATCTACCTTGCTAATGTTTTATCAGTCAGTTATAGAAATTACATGTATTGATGAATGATAAATCTAAGGACACTCACCCTAAGTGGTGCTACATACAAACAGCAATTAACTCATTTAGTTATGACAGCTCTGAAAAGGAGATGTCAAACATAAAAGCCAGCCTCTGGTCCTCCTTGTAGTGCACCTCATACAAATCATAGTTACTTCTGTGGGGTAAATGTAGAAATACTAAAGAAGCCTTATATCTCAAAACACTGAGATGAAGTTTATAGAGTTCCTCTTAGAAAATCATGAGATTAATTTCTATCACAATAACTTTAGTTTTTCATGTTTGAAGCAATAATAAATAGGAAATAGGGGGAAAGACATGGAACTATTTTACTTGGGAGCAAAACACATATCAAGAAATTACCACTAAGTTTATATTATAGCATATCATAATTTTCCAAAGCTCTTGGAACTGAAATAAGATACTACTGATGTGATGAATTTATAACAACTGAGTATAGCTATAAGTGTTTCTTTTTAAGATAACATTTTGAATTTTATACCTAAATTATATATATGGTATATACATATAAACTCAAAGGGAAATTACAAGCAATACTGATGAAATCAAGATAGCGATATAAAGAGTTTACCAAAGATTATGTTACCTCACTCAAGTCATTTCGGACGGTCTTTGATTCCATATCTGGTGTTCTCAGAGTCGGCTCAACTTGTCTTGCTTCAAATTCTTTCTGATATTGCTCTTCTTTTGGTCTTAACGGTTCCTTAATTTGTTTATATAATATATCAGTCTCTCTTCTCTTCTCTTCTTGTTTTGAGGGGGATCTGCAGTTAAATATACTTATCTTAACTTTCCTTTCATTACAAAATAAAACGCTCATTTTGAGATAGCCTCTTTGTATGTTGGTTCATTATCCTAATACAACTTCTATGTGCTGGAATACTTTTTTCTTTATAGTTCTAGTTTTTACTTCAGTCTCCTCCAAAAGACAAATACAGTTGAATGGTAGTCCGGAAAGAACATTGTGTTTCTGTTTTTAGTAACTCCAGTAATATTATAGAAAAGGAAACTGAAAAAATCTTCATGAAAGGAACAAGTTGAAAATTACCTCTTTTACTGGATAAAAAAATGACACATATACACAAAGGAATATTATGCAGCCATAAAGAAGAACAAAATCATGAACCTCACAGCAATCTGGATGAACTTAGAGACTATAATACTGAGTGATCTTTCCCAGAAACAAAGAACTGAGTATCACATGTTCCCACTCATAAGCGAATCCTGAACAATTGTCATGATACTATAAGAGAATGACTGGCAGCAGTGGAAAACTGCTAGGAGGGGGGCAGTGAAGCAGGACTGCCAGTAGTGGGAATCTGCCTGGGGAAGTGGGGGCACATCTCATTAACATGGGTGCCTGCATAATGAACACTTGTATTTGTATACCTCACCTTGAATTGTACCCCACATCTCACAGTCATAAGTAATCCTCAATCAGGACAGATCACTGAGAGTTAACTAATTTTTAAAAAGTTACTATTTGTTAACAAGTTTTTTAATTTATGAGAAACAATTTTTGAACTTTATGAAACATCACGGGCATCCCTATCAGGACTCACAGTACAAAACAGCACCTTGTGATGTTTTTCACACAACATGCCTCAGCAGATTACAATGAACCAACACTAGGCTAAGAGGTTTAATATCGGTGTCCTCACAAATTTCATGTTTCCTTCTTGGGTAACATTTTCAACTTATCTCAACGGTCATTATGTATTTTGTAAACAATTTTAAAGTCCCTCTTGGAAGAATACAGGATCTCACATTTAATTAAATAATCAAGAATAATTTTTCCAACATAAAATTTTGAGTTAATTATTGGCAGAGGAGTGTTGAATAACCTAACCAGTAATCACTTTCCAATCTACTTTATATCCCATGCATATTAATAATAAAACTGTATAAATGTTTTAAAACAATTCTGGATTGAAAGAAATGCCCATTTCATACTCTGCTGTTTGAATTGTAAATTAATACAAACTTTCTTGAGAACAGTTTAGAAATACTCACAAAGTCCTCTTTAAATGTTTTCCATACCTTAACCAAATAAATATATTAAATAATTTATTCAAGATAAATAGAAATGTAAGAAAAGATTTACATAAAAATTTTTTTGCAGCATTCACATAATACAAAAGTTTTAAGACCTCTGCATTTAATTTGCTAAATTAATAATAAAATTTCCCTATGATGGAATTCTACATAGCCATTAACATTATTATTTAAAAGAATATGCATTTAAATATTAGTAGAAGTATGGACAGTTAAGAACGTGTGATGTTACTTCAAAATATTTTATACTCCACAAGACCCAGATGTTTTCTCTCTAGCTAACTCTACGAAAATAGACAGTATTTACAATAGTTTTGCAACACAGCATTAGTATAAAGTAAATAGTTCAAACATGGCTTTTAGACTATGATGTCATACTTTAAACTGCAGGGATCTTGATGCAGTTCAACTTTTCCAGGCTCTAACTGTGATTTTGCTTTTTTTGCTTCAATGAGCTCCTTTTCTTGTACACTAGGCTTCTTTTTCATTTTTTTCATTTTTGCTTTAAGTTGTTTACAGTAATTTTTTTTTAATTCTCCCAATCTTTCACGAGATGGATGTTCCCAGATTTTAAGTAAACAAATATGATCTGTATCAGGGGAAAAAACAGAAACAAATCATATGATCACAATTTGGATATCAATGAGTGTGAATTGTACCATTCACTGATTCATACACTGAACAAACATATACTGAGTGCCTACAAATGTGGAAGATGTTAGAGGGAGCTCTGTAGGTAAAGCAGACAAGACTTCTGCTCTTGTTTAGCTTATAGTGAAAAACAAATATGAAAAAAGAACAAGGCTAAACTTAGATAGATGATTTAGGAAAACAGACTTCTATGATCTATAGTGGCTGGGCCCAGGGACTACTTCCCTGTAGAAAAGATGGCTATAAGAAGAAATGATGGAGAAAGGAAGACATTCTAGCCAGTCTGTGCCATGTGCTGAAGTCTTGGGTACTAATTTTCTTCTACCCGAATAGAACCAAAATCGAAATATGCAAAGTACAATAGACAGCGATCATCAAGACACTGGACTACATGCAAAGAAGACAATGATTCCTGGAAGACAGAAGACAAAGTAACACTTATGAATGCCAAGATCCCTGCATTGGCTGAGTATCCAGGATGTGATACAGGAGGCAAAAAGGAGGTAGAGTCTACTATACTCCCTGAATTCAAGTGATGAAGCGGAGAGTCTGGTAGAACCAAAGCAGACAGAGATTACAAGACCGGGCATTGGAGACAGGAGAAAAGTAAAAGATCTCAGGGGATCTGCAGAGACCCTCTTGGGTATTTAGGAGAGTAATGAATAGTACACACGTACTAGGAAATTACTCGAGGCCAAGGGGAAATAAGCAACTTGGCGAGACCTCATCTCTACAATAAATCAAAAAATTAGCCGGGCGTGGTAGCGCTCGCCTGTAGCTCCAGCTACTTGGAAGGCTGAGGTGGATGAATAGCCGGAGCCCAGCAGGTTGAGGATGCAATGGCCGGGAGCGGCCACTGCACTCCAGTCTGGGCGACAGAGTGAAACCCCAACTCAAAAAAAAAAAAAAAGAAAAAAATTAGAGAAAACTGTACCTGATGCTCATACAATGCAAGGAAAATCCTCGGGATCAGAATCAACCCAAATCATAAAAGCAAGAAAAATACCAAGCTGTTTATAAGTAACAAAAAAAATCATCAATGAACAAGGTCATTTCTTCATGACAAAATGTGCAATGAATAAAAAAGACATGACAGTAACAGTCCTAAATACTGACGCACCTCCTAACAAGATGGCTTCAAAACACATGAAGCCATAGTAGATAGAACTAAAACAAATAGATAAATTCACAAATAGAGTCTGAGATTTCAGTATATCTTACTCAAGTGATAAAGCAAGTAGACAGAAATCAACAAGAACAAAATAGACTTGGATAACATCATGCTTCTCACATATCCCCAGAATGCTTACCAAAATGTGGCCTAGACTACATTGCATGCCAGATGATAAATCTTAATAAAACAATTAAGTCAATATGTTTGAAGCTACATGTAGTAAATTCCCTGACCACAAAGCAATTAACCTAGAAATCAGTCATCAAAATTCTCTGTAAAAACTCATTTATTTGCAAACTAAGTAATGTGTATCTAAATAAGTCTGGGTCAAAGAGGTAATCAGACAATTTAAAAAACAGTTGGAACTAAATGAAAATGAAAATATAATTATCAGAAGTTATGGAATGCAGCTACAAAAGTACTTAAATAAAGCATTTTTAGTCCTGAACATCTCGATTAAAAGAGTCAGTAACCTTGACTTCTACCTGATGAAACCAGTAAAAAGAAAAGTAAATCCAAGAAAACAGAGGAAAGAAAATAGTAAACATCTACCATTATCTGAATATTCGTGCTCCCCCAAATTTATATGCTGAAAACTAATCAAGTGGTGATTTTATCAGGAGGTGGTGATTTTTGGAAGTGATTGTGGCAAGGGGCAAAACCCTCACAAACGGGACGAGTGCCCTAATACGAGAGGCCCAGAAAGCTCTTTTACCTTTACTAATACGTGGAGGAAAAAAAGGTGTGTGAACAGAGGAGAGTAAAACATATATGAACCAGGAAGAAATCCCTCATCAAACACGAAACATGACAGAACATTTATCTTGCACCTCTCATCCTCCAGAACTGTGAGATCCCAATGTCTGCTGTTTATAGGCTACCTGGTTTATGGTATTCTTTAAACCAGTGGGTCACAAGGACTGTGAAATCAGAGAAGAAACCAACATAGAAAAAAAAAAATCCAAGCACTATGAAGATAGTAATAAAACTGATAAACCTGATCTATGCAGTTTGTTCAGGAAAAAGAGAAGATACAAATTACTCTTTTTTATTTAAGTCATAGTCTCAATCAGTCATGCAGTGGCGTGATCATGGCTCACCACAGCCTCAACCTTGAGGAGAGTTAGGTGATCTTTCTACGTCAGCCACTGAGTAACTGAGACTACAAACATGCACCATCATGTCTTTTTTTTTTTTTTTTTTTTTTGAGTTAGAGTCTCACTCTGTCGCCCAGACTGGAGTGCAGTGGCTGCTCCCGGCCACCGCAGCCTCGACCTGCTCGGCTCCAGCGATCCTTCCACCTCAGCCTTCCGAGTAGCCGGAATTACAGGTGCACTCTACCACGCCTGGCTAATTTTTAAATTTATTGTAGAGATGAGGTCTCGCTTACCCAGGCGGGTCTCGAACCTGCAGGCTCAGGCAATCCACTCACCTCAGCCTCTCACAGGCATGGGATTACAGGTTGAGCCACCAAGCCCGGCCATCATGTCTTTCTAATCTTTTTTCTACAGATAAGGTTTCATTATGTTTCCCAGGCTGGTCTTGAACTCTTGTGTTCAAGCAATCCTTCTGCCCTGGCCTCCCAAAGTGCTGGGAGTATAGGTGTGAATCACCATGCTCGGCCACAAATTACTAATTTTGAAAATGTGTATTGTGATATTATTACAGATTCTACAAATCCTAAAAAAAAAGATAATATAATAAACTGTATGTGAACTTATGTGACACCTTAGATAGAATAGGCATATTACTTGAAAAATGAAAATTAGCAAAGATCATTCAAAAGGGAACAAATAAACTGAGTTGTCCTATGTCTACAAAAGAAAATTTACTCAAAGTTGAAACTGTCCAACAACAAAAACTCCAGGCCCAATAGCAAATGTTCGTGAATTCTATCAAACATTTTTAAATGAACAATATAATTTCACAGAAGATTCCCCCTAAAAACAAAAAGGAAGAGTACGTTACACTAATTCTGTGATGCTAGCATTAACCCAAAACCAAACCAGACAAATAAAGAAAACTACCTCATGATCATGAATGTAACAATTCAATTTTGGAGGTCACTAAGATCCTCCAATGGGCAAATAAAAAAACTGTGGTAGCCATACAGTAGAATATTGTTCAGTGCAAAAGAAATGACTTCTCTAATACCGATTCTAAAATTCTGTTTTCGCCTAACTGGGTTAATTAAAAAGACATGTCTCCAAGCTCTAAAATTCTTTCTCTCTGCTTAGCCAGGTCTATGGTACAAGTTTTCAAATGTACTTAGCAATTTCCTCAATGACTTATTCTTCTGGAGGTTCTATCTTAATATCTCTCTCTATAAAATGCCTCCTTCATATTCTGAATGGTTGTTCTTATTTTTTTGGTGTTGGTTTTTAACTTTCTCTTGGAAGACACCAAGGTTTCTTAAACCTGTATTGTTAGTTTTTTAAACTTGGGTTTTAAGAGTTGCCATTTTGCATCCAATTCGTGAACAAAACCCAAAACCCACAGGTCATAAGAGAGAAGATAGACAAGTGGGACCTTATTAAACTGACAAACTTCTGCAAAGGCAAAGAAACCATCAAGAGAGCAGGGAGACAGCCTACAGACTGGGAAAAAGTATTTGCCAACACCAGGTCTGACAAAGGCTTAACATCTTGGATCGACAAGGAAGTCAAACGTGCTGAAAAGAAAAAACAAACAACCCCATTATAAAATGGGCAAAGGATATGAACAGACACTTTACGAAGGAAGACATCCAAGCAGCCATCAAACACATGAAGAAATGCTCAACCTCACTAATCATCAGGGAGATGCAAATCAAAACCACACTGAGATACCACCTAACTTCAGTCAGAATGGCAATTATCAACAACTCAAAAAATAACAGCTGCTGGGGAGGGTGTGGCGAAAAGGGAACACTTCTACACTGTTGGTGGGAGTGTAAACTAGTGCAACCTCTGTGGAAAGCAGTGTGGCGATTCCTAAAAGCTCTAAATATCAACCTTCCATATGACCCTGCAATCCCCATACTGGAAATATATGCTGAAGAACACAAATCACTCTATAAAAAAGATACCTGCACATGTATGTTTATTGCAGCATTGTTCACAATAGCAAGAACCTGGAAACAACCATGCTGCCCATCAAAAGAGAACTGGATTAAAAAAATGTGGTACATATACATGATGGAATACTACACAGTCATAAAAAAGAACAAAATCATGAATTTCGCAGCAACCTGGATGGAACTAGAGTCTATAATACTGAGTGACCTCTCACAGAAACAAAGATCCGAGTATCACATGTTCTCACTCATATAATGGACCTTGAACATCCAATGTAATACTTTAAGAAAATGACTGACAGTAGTGGGAAACTATGGGGGGTGAGGGAGATGGGATTCACAGTAGCAAACATCTGTTTGAGGACTGGGAAATACCTCTTATCAACAGGGTGCATGAATGAAAGGTATTTGTATACCTAACCCTTAACTGTACCCCACAATATCATAATGAAAAATATTGGTAAATAAATTTTTTTAAAAAGAGTTCCCATTTTGGGTAGAATCATTTGTTAGCGACCTCACATGTTCTGTTGAGGGTGTTATACTATCTTGTCTTTTTACCAGAATTGTTAACCTGGTTCCTTCTCATCTGGAAAGGAGGTGACTTCTTAATTTTGAATTTACTTTCATTTAGACAGAATATTTTCCCTTCCTTGTGAGTGTGACCATAGTGCATGTTGAGTAGTGTGTCTGTTGGATTTGCTTCTGAGTGCTTTTAAGGGTTAAGGTTCTATATGAATGCCTTGGTCACAGACCTACTATGGTAGTTTTCTCATATGAGAGTTGTAGTAGCAGTGTACCAAGTGAGTAAAAGGCTTTTGGCTTCCAGCAGAGACAGAAAAACAGAGGTCCGGAGAAGCCTCAATCATCCTCATTTCTGCACTTGAGTCAGCCATTTTGTGTTGTGTGTGCAGTTCAGCCTTCTGGCTAAATGTGACACTTGCAAATAAGAGACAGACACAGCAGAAGCAGATGGGTAAATGGTCAGTCTTTGTTTACTGCCAGGAGCTCTCTATTACCTAAGGTGATGGGCTGGTCTGTGGAATTCCTAGTGCTCTAAATTGCCTCCTCAGCCCTAGAGTAGGGGAAGAAGCTAGGTGTAGCTAGAAGGCCAATTTCAGCCTTGAATGCTCCAATGAACAGCACAGGCACCTGCCCAGATAGAAGATGTTTTAGGCAAACTCCTGGTAACATGCACTCTGGTCTTCACAGAGTAGTATATGGGTGTTGCAGTAGCTCCACTTCACGGACAGGCAGGAAGAAAATGTGCTTCCCAGTCAGGCTCCGACCTGGAGCTCTTTCATCACAGTTCAGACGCTGCATCTCCATGCCCCAAGGTAGTCGAAGGTCCACAGAAAACATGTCCCGTGGCAATCCTCCAAAAGGGCTTTGGGGAAGAATTCCTTGCAGTTAGCCTGGTCAGAACTGCAGGAAATATGCTACTCTCACTCTTTGTAGAGTGAGGGAGTGACCCTACCTTTATGCAAACCTGGACCTGGTGGGAACATCACCACTGGGGCAAAGTCAAGTCTAACACTCACGAACTGGTCATCCATAGGCACTCCCCATCTCAATCCTTTGTAGAAGAAACCATGCCGGCAGCACAGGTGTTGGGTGAAAAGTCCTCCTCTCCAAGTTCATGCACAAGGACTAGGACCACCTGGCCACAGAGGCAGAAATACACTTCTCCCTCACACAGCCAAGCCCAGTGCTAGCCAGGACTCTAGAGGAAGAGGCAAAGCCACCCCCAGCCAACAAGTGAAGAGCTTCTCAGGCACAGAAGACTACATACTTTAGTGACCTTTTGTCCCAAGAAGTGCTCTCTTGACTCACTACACTCTCTCTTTCCCTAGAAACAGCCCAACCCCAGGGCCAAGTCATTGAAAAATGTGCAACTCCTCTAAATTCAGATGGCCTTGTGTGGGTGTCACAATGTGGAAAGAGAAGAACTGACTGCAGGTGATCTGGTGATGTGGGACACAAAGGCTAAGTATTCCTGGGCAGGGCAACATCCCACAACAGGTGCACACCCGGTATATGGACACCACCACAGCTCAATTCTGGGGGACATGTGGGTTACACTCCATGAGCTGGTGGCCCATGCGATGCCCTCAAGAAGTTCCCCAATTGCTGTCCACACCAGAGAATGGGCTCACAAGGGCACAAGAGCTCTCCATTAGTATGAAAACCAGGAGTCACCTTCAGAGGTAAGGTAAGTCCAAAAGTCCCCCAACCAACCCCTGGGGACTGATCTTGGCTAAACTCTAGCTTCCTTCTTTTTTGTGCCTTGTCTTCTTCCTACAAGGCCTCCAAGTGGCTCCCACATTTGCTCTTCATCTTTGATTGAAGTCATGATTATTTATCTGTTCATTTGAGTCTACTTTCTGAGAAAAAGTGGCCTTTGGCTTCTCTAGTCAAGCATAATGAGTCAGAACCTATGACTACATTTTACATTTTTTCAGTTTAATTTTTACCATAGTAAATAACGACAGATAAAACTCACATAAATCCTCTTTGGGATGTGTAATAATTTTTATCTTCATATGAAGGGGAATCCCCCCAAAACCTGGAATTGCTTTTTGGATGATGGACTCCTTACAGTACAGGCTTCGGCCCCTAGGTAAGTGTTCTAGGAATCTATCAATTTTTATCTGCAAGTTTTGAGAGGGTGGCGTCATGATCTGCAGGAGAAACATCCGAGTTGTGACAAACAGGGGACTGGGTCTTGCCCCATGACAACACCCCTGCACACACCGCACACACCACACTGAGTGTCCAGCAGCGTTAGACCAAAAACAGCATGGCCTCCAGGCCTCATCCTCCCTATTCCCCTGTTCTCACCCCAGGCAACTTTTTTGTATTTCTCCAGATTAAAAAAGGAAGTCCTCAAACGGAAATATTTTACCGATATTGAAGAGGAGAAATAAAAATCAACAGAAACGCTAAAAGTCATAAAAATTGATGAGTTAAAAAACTTCTGAGCAGTGGAAAGCATCCTGTTAGGTGTATTGAATCAAACAGAGGACTATGATGTTGGCTGGGCTTAAATGTATACGAATAAATGCACAATTGTGTATAAATAAGTTGTTTTCTGGGTCCCCTTTAATATATTTAATATTTTCTCAGCAGGTAGTAAATTTAATTAAATGTCTTACGGTCATATACTAAAATATTCTAAGCAACCTAAAGTAAATTATTCCTTTGCTAATTGGGTCAATATGGAAAGTGGTGAAAAATATTTTAATGAACAAAAAGATGGTTCTCTGAGAGGATACACAAGACTGATGGACCCCTAGCCAGACTGATGAAGAAAAAGAGGAAAAAGCCCAAATAAACACAATCAGAAATATAAAACATCAAGTCACAACTGACCCTGAAGAAATATAAAAGGTTATCAGATATTACTATCTATACACGTATGGATAAAAAAACTCGAAGACCTAAATGAAATGAAGGATTTTCTGACAAACTCCCCAGGTTGAAACAAGAAGAAATTGAGACCTTAAATAGACCAACAACAACACAGAAAACTGACTTTGTAATGAGAAAACTACCAAAAAAAATGTTCTGGGCCGGATGGCTTTCCAGCAGAATTCTGCAAAACATACAAGCAGAAGCTGATACCAATCTGATTGAAAGTATTCCAGGCCAAAGACAAAGATGGAAGTATCCTCAAATCATTTTATGAAGCTAACATCACATTGAAACATTGAAACCCAAAACAGGTAAAGAGCCAACAAAGAAAGGGAACGACAGACCAATATCCTCGATGAACATAGATGCTAAACTTCTCAACAAGATTCTAGCAAACCAGATCCAACAACACATCTCAAATAGCATCCACCCTGACCAAGTAGGCTTCATTCATGGGATACTGGGCTCATTCAACATCTGCAAGACCATAAACATAATTAAATACATCAAAAGATATAAAAATAAGAACCACATGATTTTATCATGAGACATGGAAAAAAACTTTCAATAAATCCAGCATCTCTTCTTGATAAAAACTCTCAACATCTAGGCATAGACAGAACATACCTCAAAATAGTAAGGGTCATCTACAAGAAACCCACAGCCAATATATGGTTAAACAGAAACTAGAACCATTTCCCCTGAAAACTGGAGCAAGTCAAGGCTGCCCACTCTCACGTCTCCTTTTCAACATAGAGTTGGAAGTCCTAGCTAGAGCAATCAGACAAGAGAAGAAAATCGGGGGTATCCAAATAGAAAAGGTTGAGTTATCCCTCTCAAAGACAACATAAGCCTATACCTTGAAAACCCAACAGACTCTATCAAAAACCACCTTGCACTGATAAAGGACTTTCAATAAGTCTCACGGTATAAAATAAACGTGCAAAAGGCAGTCACATTCTTATACACCAACAATAAACAAACAAAACGCACAAAAAACACACAATCACATTCACAATAGTCACACAAAAAAGGAAATACCTTGGCAACTTCCTAACCAGAGATGAGAAAACTATAAAACACTGCTCATAGAAATCAAAGTGACACACACAGATGGAAAAATATTCCATGCTCATGGATTGAAACAATCAGCCTTGTTAGGATATGCATCTTACCCAAGGCAATCTACAGATTTAATGCAAAACCCACTAAATTACCAGCATGATTCTTCTCAGACCTGGAAATGACAATACAGAAATTCGTATGGAAACGTGAACAACAAGGAATAGCCGAAACAATCCTCACCACAAGAAACAAAGCCAGAGGCATCACACTTCCAGAAATTAAACTTTATTATAAGGCTACAAGCATCTAATGTAGCCTAGCATTGCTACAAGCACAGGCATATAGACCAATGGAATAGAGCAGAGATTCCAGAAGCAAAACATCAATTTCTCAACCAACTCATCTTTGACAAAGCCTCCACCAACAACCACTGGGGAGAGGAGAACCTATTCAGAAAGTGGTGCTGAGAAAACTGCAGGACCATATGCAAAAGATTAAAACAAGACCTCTACATATCACCATACACAAAAATCAACACTAAATGACTCAAAGACCTAAAGGTAAAACCTCAAACTATTGGAACTTTAGAAAATGCAGGACACACCCTTTATGGAAATTGGAACTGGCAACCAATTCCTGATCAAAATCTCAAATGTCCATGCCATAAGAGATAAGATAG
Organism: Carlito syrichta; assembly: GCF_000164805.1. Classification (NCBI taxonomy): domain Eukaryota; kingdom Metazoa; phylum Chordata; class Mammalia; order Primates; family Tarsiidae; genus Carlito; species Carlito syrichta. The sequence continues at coordinate 17,101 of NW_007232595.1, forward strand.
ACAAGAGGGACCTCATCTATCTATGAAAAGCTTCTGCAAAGCAAAAGAAACCATCAAAAGAGTAGGAAGACAGGCCTCAGCATGGGGAAAAAAAAATTTGCCAACTGTTTATCTGACAAAGGTCAGGGTCTACAAGGAAAGAAAAAAAACAGCTCTATTCCAAATTGGGAAAAAATACATGAATAGAAAATTCTCAAAAGAAGACATTGAACAACCAACTGAAACATGAAAAAATGCTCAGCTTCACTAGTCATAAAAGAAATGCAAATTAAAACCACATTGAGATAACACCTAACTCCAGTATCACATAACTCCAGTTA
>NW_007232596.1:0-11251 GCF_000164805.1 Carlito syrichta
CATTCTCATGATTCTTAGCAGCCTCCTCCTCCAGATCAGCTGCATTCTATGGGGACAATTTGTCATCATACTCAGGAGGCTCAGAGGTAGCAGTGAAAAGAAAAGGATCTTCGTCTTCCTCATCATCAATGGCAGTTTTCTCTGATGGAAATGTCTCAAAATCATGCTGTGGATCTAAAACATATTTAATTAAGTTCCACAAGGAAAAGGCATCAGGGGGAACCTTTTTAGGTCCATAATGTGAATAATATAACAGTAACTCCTCCCCAACTTTAATCCAGGTGTTCAAACTCACCGTTCCTTCTTCAGGAAAACAAGGATGGGCTTTTGCACAAAGTGTAGAAAACGAGCTACATTAGAAGAAGAAACTTTAGCTCCATGTTTAGACAAAGTATTCATTAAGATACTGATGAACATTTTATGTTTCTTGGATTCACTCTGGCCCATGATTATATCACGGCTCTGGCCTCACAAAAACTATGCTTGCCCATCCTTGCTCTGCTTGTCTCTACAGAGGGGTCTGTAGCACCCTGGGTAAGATCCTATCCGTCCTGAAAAAGAGAATAAAGCTTACCTTCTAAGGCTCCCATGTTAGGCGCCACTGCCGGAGTCCAGCTCCCACACGGTCTAGAGTTCCTGAAGGTGAGACGGATTCCACACCTGTAAAGAGAATTAGAAAGAAGGGGGAGAAAGAAATAGGACTGGACTACTGTTCAAGTGACAGAAGCTGTTTATTGAAAAGTATAGAGGGTTTTTATCCACAGATTTTGCTCATTCACATTCAGATGTCTCCCACATACACAGATAATCCAGGTGCATGGGGGTGTCTCCTACCCACCAGATATTTCTTCAAGCAATGTAGAGAACAAACTCAACTTGTCTATCCAGTTCCTACACTAGACTAATGTCCCTTAGAAGTATTATTACAGTTTCTATTAATATTATACCATTTTATCAATTGTAATCTATATTTTATTCTATTCTATTTAGTTTACTTATGAATAACTTTCGTATGGATAAACAGTTTATCTATTCCTTTGCTTTACCCTAACAGAATCAATGAAACTGAAAATAACTAAAACGAGTTTTACATATTATTGCTCTATCAAAAGGTCATGCTAGGCTCTCAGTTCCTGAGCTCTTTGATGTGGTCCTGGCTTGTACCAGACAAAAGCCTAAACAACAGACAGGGAAATGGGAACAATGGGTTTCTAATGTGACCTTGTGTTCGTCCCTGTCTGGAGTTTTCATGCTTGAGCCAACATGAGGCTTTATTGCCAAGAAAAGGGAGAAACAATGGGGTCAACAGCTCCCAAACACACTTCTAGTGGTCTCGAGGTCAACAGCCCCCCTGATCCCTAATGCTCAGTGGGCCTCCGTGGTCGGCTCCCAACAGTGGTCATATAGTTTTGATTCTTTTATTAATATTGTGTGTTACATTTATTGATTTACATATGTTTTGTAATCCTTTCATCTCTGGTTTAAATCCCTTGGTTTTTTTTTAATTTCAGGAAAATATTAATAGATTTATAAAAATCATATATATAAAAAATATGAAACTAACCACCGTAGCTATAAAATACATTTGTATACTTTGTCTTCTATCTTAATCCCAAATCCCATGTTATCATGGTAGAGTAGGAATTTTTTTTAATATGTGTAATTGTCCCAGAAATTTTATTGAGTAGTTTATCTTGTCTTTTCTTTTTTTGTGTGACATCTTTGTCACATAAGTTTTCATATAAGTGTGGATTTGAAGTTGGGTTATTAATTTTATTGGTCTTTTTGTCTATTTTTGTGCATATACATTGCTACTTTAATTAATATAGTTTCAAATAAGAAATCTGTAGAAAATCTTGATATCTGATTGATCTCTTGTTAGTCTTCTTAATCTTCTGGACTATGCTTGGCTTTGCTATTAAATGAGAATTGTCAGATCTGTTTAATAAATTCTGAGAAATTCTTATTGAAGCAATTTTTTAAACGATTACAATTTATACATAAATTTAGAGAATCACTACCTTTACAATTCTGAGTATTTTCATCTATGAGCATGGAACACACACACACACACACACACACACGCACACAGATACACACGTACATGCATTCAAAGAGAGAGAGAGAATATATATGTATTTATATATGATTTTACATTAAGACTTTGTTACATATCTAAATAGTTTTGTAAAAGGTTTAGTTTGATCTGTTGGTTGATTTTTCAGATTACAGTTTCTTCGTATTTGAATTAAAAATAATTATTTTCTCTTCATACATTTTAGGCTATTTTTAAAATTTTTAAATGATGTCTATGAAACAAATACAAAAATCGCAAGATTTTTAGTTTTCTGTAAATTATTTTTAACCAGAGGTATGGGTGTATTATATGCTTGGGGTACTTCATGATTCTCTTAGATTGTACTTAATAATTCCCTTTCCCTCCTAGTGTAAAAGTTAGGGTCTCATGATTATTTAAAGTAATTGTTAGTCTTCAACATTAATAAATCAATGTTGTGTCTAATGATGTCTGCAATACTCAGTAAACCATGACTTTTTATTAACTCTATGCAGTCTTTGATTAATGAGGTATATAAATATCATTTAGTCAATTATATATCAATACTATTTGTTAGCCCTGAATCAGCTCCAAGGTAATCATTTTCATTTAGAGAACAAAAATAAAAATGTTTCTGGGTGTTTTACTGGTCAGTATTCTTCAAGGTTAGCAGTCAAGTGACTTACTAAACACAGAAGATTTAGACATTATTTTTATTATTACTATTTTGGGGGGGAAGATCACACATTTTCTTCTTTTTTTGGTAATAAGTGAATTGAAAATATAAGGTTTATTTTTATTTTGGCCTTTTTTCTTAATCATCTCAATAAAATGTATTATTTAAGACTTGCCAAATCACTTCTTTCTTCTTTTTTTAATTCAATGTATTATCAGAAAACTGTGATCAAAACATTTTACTTGAATGAATAAAAGAATAATAAATAAATGACAGTTACTTCAATATATACATTTCAGTAGAGACTTTATAAAAGTAGTGCAATACTCTAGGAATGATGCCATACACAGCTAGCATATTAAGCAATAAATAATTTGAAGTAAGAAAAGGAGCCCCATACATTGAGATATTTTTCTGGTTGAAATATTAAATTCTGCACTCAGGTTGAAAAATTCTATTCTATAAATGGAGACTTAAGTATATTAATATTGTTAGAAGTTAATTGATGGTGACTGTCTGCTGTGTTGATTTAAATATTTTATGGATACTTAGCCCATACAAACAAAAGACATTTCAGATAAGAGGATAGCATATTTCCTGTTGATTCTGCATTGGTATGTTGTGCTAAAATATGACAACCATTTTAAAGAGGCACATTGATAAACCAAACAGCATTCTGATGTAGGCAACTAGTTTGATAAAATATCTGAAAACTCGTACATGAGAATGGGCTGAAGGGCTAGAGGATATTGAATTGAAAAGAAAAATCTGAAGCTGGGCTCGGTGGCTCAGCCTGTAATCCTGCACCTTTGGGAGGCTGAGGTGAGTGGATTGCCTGAACTCGCTGGTTCGAGACCCGCTTGGGCAGCGAGACCTCATCTCTACAATAAATCAAAAAATCAGCTGGGCATGGTAGCACATGCCTGTAATTCCGGCTGCTTGGAGGGCTGAGGCGGAAGGATCGATGGAGCCCAGCAGGTCGAGGCTGCGGTGGCCGGGAGCAGCCACTGTACTCCAGTCTGGACGACAGAGTGAGACTCCAACTCAAAAAAAAAAAAAAAAGAAAAGAAAAGAAAAATCTGGTGCAATGGACAAACTAGTTTGGATACTTGAACAGCTGTTATGTGGAACCAAATTAAGTTTAATTTATTCCACAAGTCAGAGTCACTTTTAGACTTTTAGAGGGCAGGTTTTGTTTCAATGAAAGTTAATTTTTTAGTCAATTAAATTATTTAAACATGATAAAGTCTCAATTGTATTTAGTAGAGGAGCTTTCTGATTTGAATAGAAGACTGAACTAGATAACTCCATCAATCATTTATCTAACAAATATTTATTAAGTACCTACAATGCTTTTAAAAAAGATCACTGATCTTTATTGGTATGTTATTATAGATCTTAATCTATAAAGAAAATGCTTTTTGTAGTCATTTAATACATATAAACTTTATGATAAACTTGCAATCATTATTACAACATTACATTGCAATCATTATTACAACATTAATAATGCTGATCATATATTAAGTCTAAGCTCTGCACTGAGTAGGGGAGATAATTTGAAAAAATATGAGAAGAAAGTGATAGGGTTGGTAGGGGGATGGGAGAGGAGGTTGTAGTTAAAACAACTCATCATGTGAACCTCACAAACAGAGCACAGAGTTGCGACTCAAAAAGCTAACACTCTGCTCTAACAACGTCCTGTTACTAATTGTTTTACTGCCAGTATCTACTTTCCCAAGACCGCATTCCAAAGCTGTGTGACTGATAACATCCTGGTACTGAATTGTCCTGGTTCTGACTGTCAACGTTTGCTTTCCTAAGGCTGCATTTCAGAGACAAGTGAGTAACAACATTCCTGAGAGTGACTCGTTTAGTGCAAACATCTACACTTCAAGAACCTGGGACCAGCAGCCAGTAACAGTGCCAGCATCTGCATCTCAAGTCCAAGCGACCAACATCTCAAACTCCCTAAACTGCTTCTCAAGCCTCGACTGAGGTTTAATAAGTGGCCTGCAAGCGGACAAAAAGATGCTGGTTTCTCTCTGTACAGCCAGCCCCCTCTTGTATTTTTTTTAATTCTTTTCTTTAATAAACTTTTTTCTCAGCATGGATTACAGAAAGGCTGTGACAAAGTTTTAATAATGGATTCAATAGTTGGATTAATTTGTTTAGAGGAAAAGATTTTCTTAGAGAAGAAATGGAAAAAGTTATCTAATGAAGTGGTGCTTGAAGAAAAGCAAAGAATATTAGAGTTAGAGCAAGAGTCCCAATGTGTGGCACCTGCAACAGCGGCATCAGTATCCCCTGGGAAACTGCTAAAACTACAAATTCCTGGGTCCCATACTAGACCTACTGAATCAAAAACTCAATGGTGGCAGGCGGCAGCAAACTGTGTTTTAAAAGCCCTCCAGGTGATTGTAATTCACACAATATGAGAACCTTTGGTGTAGACTGCTGATGTGAACAGGAGTTTAGATATGATTTGTTTAGACATTAATCGGAAGGCAATCCGTGGTCATTGCACGTCAGCAGAAAGAAAGAATAAAAGATGCAGATACCATAGCTTCATATAATAATATGACTTATTGACTAGCTTACATAATGCATAGCACCAGAGAACAATTCATATAGCTAATGTTGAAACTCTTGTTTTGAATATATATATATGCTGATATTGTTGGGTTTCTTACAGGTTTACATCTACCATTTCAAATGATAGAGCTGGATATAGTTGTCTGCCAGAAACAATACCTATTTATTTTGTTTCACAGAAAATGAATTCTTTCTTCCTCTAAAACAATGTTCTAAAAAAGTAATTACAGGCCAGCTAATAAATATGTGCTGAAACAGTAGAATGTTAGATAACAGCACCTATATGTCTGCCACTACTGATTATTCAGTGAGAGAACAGACTGTTTTTTTTTTTTTTTTTTTACTTCATATTGGGATAGGGACTCCATTAAGGACAGGGTCTGTATCTGTTACTTAACATATTCCCCTATCATTTTCATTTGTATTTATGTATTTTATTCTCTTGTGTTGGCTAATGGAAGAGAGTCAAAGTTGCACACTTTTTTCAAATTTCTTTTTCACCTCCTGTCTTCATCTTCTGTTCAATAGGTCTGCCAAGCCATAAGAGATGATGAAATTTTGGGGAATCAGACATCACAGTCAACTCAATCTCATTTTCACATAAACTAAGCAGTAAATTATTTTATTGTATCAGCTTATCACTTTGGACCTAAATTACAGAAAAGTAGTTTGGAGATTCTATAACAAGGATAGAATAGTCCATTTGTATAGACATATTTCTTACAGTTTACACTAACTCTCAGCTCTAGCACATTTTATATAACATTTGAATATATTGATGTGAAAGGAGACTATCATGCTCTGCTGGACATTCTGATTTTGTTTCCCCCTAACCTTAATAGCTGATGCTAGTTAAAAGCTTATTTGAGGTTCAGCTGCCTCTGATTCCAGGATTCTTCCTGTTTTTCTCAAGGAAATATAAGAAGCTTTATGTCTGGAAATGGGAGAGTTGCCATTAAGGCAAGCTTGCTACTTCTTCTCTTCTTATGTGGTATTTCTGTTCTGATAAGTAGATTCTTGCCTCTTGACCGGTAATCAGGACTTTCCCTCAAATTCAGTATTTGATATAGAGCTCTGTTTTAACTCTCAACCTTGTCTTATGTTCATTTCAAAAAGTATAGGGAATCATTTCCATAATCTTCAATCTTGCTACCTTCCCGAGCACTGACCGCCTGCCTACCCAAACAGGTGTCGGATCATTCTGTTTCCAGGTAACCTGATTTCAGTCTCCTCATTCATCTTGGGGAATCCTGCTTTATCATCTAAAAAAAACTTGTGTGAACATCTTTCCTTCTGGTAGTTGTTACAAAAATGCCTTCATTGTCAGTGTAGGACATGCTGATGATACCTTTTTAACTTGCAAGCACGCCCATTTTGCTGCTGCTAAGAGTGTTGGCTTGTAAGCTTATAACTCACAGTTACCACCATCACAACCCCTCTTCTCTGGAGAATTGCCTTAGGCCAGTGGACATGAAATATTAGTTTTTATCTGAATCATGTAGAGGGATTATTAACACAAATGGCTTGACTTACCTTCTAAAGTTTCTAAATTCGTAAGTATATGGTGAGGCCTGAGAATTTCCAACAACTTCAAAGCAATACTAATGCTTTTAGTCTGAATAATACATGTTGAGGGTCATTAGCCCTAATAAGAGCTTATTTTTCCCTGGAGGCTGTGTATCCTATATCCTTTTCTCAGGGCAGACCATGTTGAGTGGCTGATTGCAGTTTATAAAGGTTGGCCCTCTTACCTCAAGGTGGAACTGTCTGCATTCTTTCATTCATGCTCCAGAGCTGCCAGGCAGGACCAGAATTGAATAGTCACCATCATAAACAATATTCTGTCTCAGCTTTCTTTTCTACTCTTTATAGTTCTTTCACTCTTCCTCTCCTGAAGGCACCCCCCCTTAAATTACTTAGACAAGATCGCCATCTCAGACCATGCTTTTAGTAGACACAATCAAAGCCTAGTACTTGTGGATCTCTGGTTTCCAGTCTCTTTAGATCAATCTATCTAACATACTTATATTGGAGGTCTTTGAGTGCCCCAGCCTTGCTAGATTTTCTGGGATGGACACTCTGAGATGAAGATTTGTGAAAAGAAGATTTGTGGGGCCTGTTTTTGGGAATACCATTGAAGAAGTGAGGGAAATATAGTTGTGCAGATGGGAAGGTTGGACTAGACCTCAGGCAAAACCATAGTAATCTTTGGAGATGGGATGTCACTTCTAAATTGCCCAGAATCAAGGAAAGGTATCAATCACTATATGCAGACTACCCAGTGAGAATAGCATAATATTGGGAGAAATAGCTCTCTTTAGTAGAGAAGTGCTTGAAGAAGATACACACAATATACATATAATAATTTGGCCCCCTGGAGACCCTTGCTTGTGATCGTTTCAGTACTATAATATTAGCTTCCTGCCAAATAACCATTGACCCCCAATCCACTCAATAGGAATTTGCATTGAGTTTGCGCTTAAGCACTAAACTTCTCACATCTCACAAAGCCAAATGCATGCTAAACCCGAAAGTTCTTGAAAATATATCCTGTAGACAGAGCTGAAAGTGTTCCAAACCTTGTCGAAATGACTCGGAGGAGCACTGCAGCAGGTAACAAATCTGCCATCAAGCAGCAATCTTTAGAATAAACATATTCGGACCTAGAGTTCAGAGGCTAAAGTCAATTTAATGAGAAAGCTGTCTCTATTCTTTTGTCCATGAGTTAAATGTATTCCAAGTACCCACAGTCATAGTCTAACAGTAAATAGTCTGGTTTCAGAGTTGGACATTTGTTTTATGCAATTCTTAGGGTCTCCTAAAGATAAATGTGAGTTACCTGGATTGAACAAAATTCTACTCAGTGTGTTCTAGTATGTGGTGATAAAACTGAATAACTTAAATAGAATTTATTTATTTATTTGTTTGTGTTCTTCTTATAGAGACAAGGTTTCACTATGTTGCTGGTCTTGAACTCCTGACCTCAAGTGATTCTCTTTCCTCTGCCTCCCAAAGTGCTTGGATTATAAGCATGAGCCACAGCACCTGGCAAAGGGAACTGATTTAAATGTAAAATTGTTTATTTAGAAGTACATCTATGTCAAACATTGAAATTGTTTCTTAATATAGAAACAGTATATAGGTGTAAAGAGGAATATCACATCTTAATGAATAAAGGGAACGCTATTAATAAGTCTTCATGAAGTTAATTAAATGCCATTAAGACAGCAGAAGACTCAATTAACTTTGTACCTATTGAGAGTAAGTGTAAATATATTCATGATTTATGTTCCATATTTAGTGCCAGAGATCCAGCCCATGTGCATGCACATATACACACACACACACACACACACACACACACACACACACACACACACACAAATGAGATAGGGCCACATCTCTCCTTGTAGTAGCTTAAGTATGTTGTGGTGGGATGGCCTCTGGCAATATTATGAATCAGCATGAAAGAATAGCAGATTTGGCCTCTAGAAATGATCTTTCCTCTGAAATATGTGTTCAAATTACCTCACGGCAAGGCCAGTGACATTCAAGGATTGAGGATGAGGTTTAAAAAAAATGAAAATGTTTCTCTAATTCTGGGAAGATCTTTTGCCTGACCAACATTACATAAACATTTTACTGAAAAAATAATAATACTAAACTTTAACGACTAAATCATTTAAATACATAGACATACACACACGCTTCCACTTTTATGCCCCATGCACTTTGGTCCAAGGGTGGGCAAACTTGGGCCAAATCTTGACTGCCACTTATTTTTGTAAGTATAGTCTTACTGTATCACAGCTATGTTCATTTATTTACTATTTTCCATGGCCATTTTCAAGCTATAATGCTAAAGTTGAGTAGTGCCGCAGAGACCATATGACCCACAAAGCTTAACATATCTACTATCTAGCCCTTTCCAGAAAAAGTTTCCTGACCCCTTCTCTAGTCTAGTTTATTGTTGTACAGATGATAAAAGTTACCCAGGGTACCTGTTAACCCTACAACTTCTTAATTCTTTATTCTTTCCCTTTTTTTTTAAGATTCTGATTCAGTAGGTCTGAATGAGACTTATAAGCTTTCACCTTTAAAATTAACTGTAGCTATTGGGGAGTATTGACCTAGTTATTTGACTCTCCAATTTTCTAACATGTAATTTTTATGTTCATCGAGTCCTAATTTTTTACCCAAATTCTTCCTCATATCCCCACCTAGTGCAAGGTATAGACCAATGTATTGTGTGGAATTGCCATGAGTATGGTTGACTAGAAACTGAGCTTGCGGCAATGATTGGGGCGTGTGTTGTTTGTTGAGGGAGCACTCTCAGGGGTAAGAAAGTTATGGAATCACTATAGGGTAGAGGGAAAAAGTTAAGTAATGTGCTTTCGGCTGGAAACATGCTTCAGTCTGACCCCATGGGAACCTCTGCAGCATAAATTGAACATAAAGTTGATCTTACTCCCAGGCAAGAGGACTAGCCTTTTGAATATTCTTCCTCCCCCTCCATGCTATCAGTTAGTCCTTTGGATACAGGGTGACCTTAACAGGGGACAACCTTTAGCAGCAATAACTGGGGCACCTGTGGCAAAGGGTGTGGAGGGAGATGTATAGCATTTAGTTTGAGAGTTAAACACCTAAGCAAATGAAATTTGAGTAGACTTGGAATGTGCTCCCCAGAAAGGCATACCTAAAATAGTCTTTAAAAGGTAATTTGAAATATGTCTCCAAACTAGTGAGTCATTGGAAGTAATAAATACATTTGCTTGAACTGAGATCTTTATATATGTAATTTTATTTTACTTTAAAGATGTGGGATACAATTCAGGGTTAGATATGCAAGTGGTAATCATACAGGTACAGTTTTGACTTCCCTTTGGTCCCCACCTGGTTTGAGATCAGGCACGCTTATTGATGTTATGTGTCCCCCCCCTCCCCTGGCAGTTTCTGGCTACTGTCAATCCCTATCTTATGATAAATGTTCAGGGTCCACTTATGAGTGAGAACATGTGGTACTCAGTTCTTTGTTTCTGTGATAAATCACTGAGTATTATAGATTCTAAATCCATCCAAGTCACTGCAAAGTCCATAATTTTGTTCATAGCAAATTCAAGAACTGAGATCTTAAACCTTCTATGATCTATGTCAAATAAGAGAGAAATATGTCAAAGATAAGTGACATTTCCAGTAAATCATCATTTGTTGATCAATGTCGTTGTTAGGATGGCATGAGAGTCTTACAAATTTGAATGCATGGACACATTCCAGAGGCCCACATGGAATGAAACTATTATCAGAGAATATATTATCTCTAGTCCCTAACATTTCATGACAGGTCCACTAGAATTTTAGTAGAATCTTTCCATAAAAGGTACATTATGAAAAAATAAGTTTAACATTCCATAATTATGATTTACTTTTTAATTTTTAATTTAATTTTATTTTATTTTTTGAGTTGTAGTCTCACTCTGTCGCCCAGACTGGAGTGCAGTGGCCACTCCCGGTCACCACAGCCTCGACCTGCTGAGCTCCGGCGATCCTTCCGCCTCAGCCTTCCAAGTAGCTGGAACTACAGGCGCGCGCTACCACACCCGGCTAATTTTTGATTTATTGTAGAGATGAGGTCTCGCCAAGTTGCCCAGGTGGGTCTCGAACCCTTGGGCTCAGACAATTCACTCACCTCAGCTTCCCAAGGCGTTTGATTACAGGCTGAGCCACCGAGTGCAGCTGTGATTTACTTTTTAAGAAATAACAATACCTATTTCTAGTTGCTTATCCTCCCAACCTGCAAGGTAGGCATTAATAACCCAGTTCTCAGTCACATTTAGCCAATGGTGGAATTGAATGTACTGAAGAAAGGGCTCCTTCAGCCCCTGTTAAAGAAGTGTGTGTGTGTGTGTGTGTGTGTGTGTGTGTGT
>NW_007232597.1:0-6721 GCF_000164805.1 Carlito syrichta
GAAAGAAAGAAAGAAAGAAAGAAAGAAAGAAAGAAAGAAAGAGAAAAGAAAAGAAAAGAAAGGAAAAGTAACTTTGAAAACCCCCTCTTTGCAAATCATATTCCATGCTTGCCTGTGAGCATTGTCCACTCTGTGGAAAGTGGATAAAAAGCAGTTTCTTTCTATTTTGCAAAACTTTGCTTTATTCCCGTGGCACCAGCCTATCGTGCATCAGTTTAATCAGTTGATTCTTACCACCATCTTTTCTTTTCTTTTTTTTTATTTTGAGTTGGAGTCTCACTCTGTCACCCAGACAGGAGTGCAGTGGTCGCTCCTAGCCACTGCACCCTCAAAGTGCTGTACTCCGGTGATCCTTCCACCTCAGCCTCCTGAGTAGCTGGAATAACAGGCGCACGCTACCACACCCGGCTGATTTTTTGATTTATTGTTGAAATGAGGTCTCGCAGTCCAGGCGGGTCTTGAACCCGTGGGCTCAGGCAATCCACTAACCTCAGCCTCCCAAAGGTGTGGGATTACAGGGTGAGCCACCGAGCCCGGCCACCTTATTGTTACGCCTCCCTTTTCTCCATTTTTTTATCTGAAAATGAAGGATGTCTATTTATTGTCAAAATCCCAGGGCTGAGGGCTGTTGCCTGGTCAGATAATGCTCAGGCTGTGACAGCTGATGGGACGTTTTCACTCACTCTTGCCATTTCTTCCTGCTGGCTTATGTTGGTGGACTCATTTGGGAAAAACAAGTGCACATTAGTCACCAGGGGCATAATAGTTTTCTAAATGTAGAATATCGAATCGGAACTGGCTTTAGACTTTTCATACTGTTATGACCCCACCTCCCTCACCTTCGTCTTTGAGGAAAGCTAAGAATGGATACTCAACAAAGTTGTGCGCTCTGATTGACAACAATACGGGTTTTGTCTAGGCACGTCAAGATTCATAGGGTCAGCATTCAGGAATAACAGACTTCTCTAAAACTCAGTCTAAAGGAGGAGCTAAAACTGCCATTCACTTTACAGAATGATCATTTTCTATCTTTCTGAGATTGAATAAGACCAAAATCCATGTTACCTAGGACAATCCTCTTGACTTTGAGAAAGCTCAAGGCTGGATTACATAACTTGAATAAATACCTTCATGACAACACATTGATTAGCTTTATTTAAGTAATAGACACTACCGCCTTGTCAAGTTGACACATAAACTCGATACTGGCATTGTTATTATTTGATACTTGAATTGGACTCATATGTAATTTTGCTAAAACTGTTGATGGCATCAATCTTCTGAGATGTCAACTCTAAGACTGCTTTAAGACTCTGTGTTCTTTTTCAGTAATACATCCATTCTATTGAAATTAAATTCATGGAAAGTGAAGTGAGGTTGAGGAATCTGTTAACACCGAATGGAGTCTGTCCCTGAGTGAACAAGAAGAGAAAAGATTAGGTAGAGAGGTCCTAGGTTTCTCTGCCATTCAAGGGAGGACCTGAGTGTCATTGAATCATCCTCAAGTCAGCATGTGTCTTCAGAGACAGCATGACTCCCAGCAATGACTCTTCCTTAGATTACCTCACAGCTCAGTCTTCTCTTGAGTGAACCGTGGCCATGAGGTTTCAACATGAGCCACATAGTGGATGTTAGAGAAGGATTGGGTGGGTGTCTGGGAAGGATTTCACTTCTTCATCACTGGAGAAGCAGAGTATGGCTGGGTAGGAATTTCTTGGTTGAAATTGTTTATCTTTAAGGACTTTGAATATTGGACCGCAGTTCCTTACAGCTTGCAGTGTTTCATTCAATAAATCTGCTACTATTCTGATTGATTTCCATCATATATAGTCTGACCTTTCTTTCTAGTTGCCTTTAGAAGTTTTTCTTTTGTGCATACTCTATGTAGACAAATTACTCTGTGTTTAAGTGTTTTTCTTCTCATTTGCTTTCTTGTGTGATTTCTCTGTAACCCATGAGTTTGCCTAGCCACATTGCTGGTGCAATCAGGGAAGATTTACTGGATAATATCTCAGAATACTTGCTCCAAAGTGTTCTCCATTTCCCTTTCTACTTCTGGATTATGAATGAGACACAGGTTCAGCCTCCTGAAAAAACCACACATCACTTGTCGGCTTTGCTTTTCTGCATTTTCTATCTAGGGCTTTTACAGATGAGGTTTATTCCATGTTCTGGTCTTCAAGGTTTGACACATTCTTTCTTATGGTTGATTAACTCTGCTTTCCAAGCTTTTCATCTTGTTATGTATTTCCTGGATGAAATTTGTATGGACAAAATCTTTGTTGCAAGTTCTTTCAGTGTTGCATCTTGATTTTCTTGAGTCTTTTAAATATTCCCATGCATTCCCTAATCCCTGACATGTTTTGGGGCCAGTTTTTGGTGAATTCCACTCAAACTCACACTCATGTGTAAGGAAAAATATTTTAAATCGAAAATCAAAGACACAAAAAAAGTAAAAATTTTGAAAATTCTGCCTTCTTGCGTCATATCCCACAATTGTTTCTCTCATGTCTTTCTCTGCTGTTTCCTACAGAGCTTTCATCTCATTCACTATCCCCCCAGTGTATGAAATAGAGAAGAAGAAGCCGACAGTGCTGCTGGATGGGGCTGCAATCTTGCTTTCTCATTTTCATATGGTGAGGGTAATCACCTCTCGTGTCTCTTCCCCAGATATTGATGAGTGTTGTCACAGACAGGTTTATCCTGGAATGGTGTCCTCCTATTAAGGCAGACATCCAGGCTCCACCTGAATTTGTTCCTCTCAGTCAGGCCCAGCTGTGTGTGTCTGACATTCAGAGGAGTGCGGGAGAGGAAGGTGTTGGGTCAACTCTAACTCATTCCTGATCTTTTTAAAGGTTTTTGTTGTCCTTTTCTGAACACACCCTTTATCCCACAGCTGAATTAGTGTAGGGGATGGGGCACCTGAGAATCAACACACGTACTGTCCCTCCAGAGTTTGTGTTTTCAGTATATTCATTGTGGGTCAATATCGACTACTGAGGTGATAATCCTCTGGTCACAGAGATTGGGTCTGTTGCTCCATGGTGACCAAGCCAGAGCACCTTCCTGCCCTGATTTCAAGATGACAGCAGCATGACCCTTTGATCTTCTTCATGATCTCAGACACAATCACCAAACCCACAAGTCCTCAGGAAAGCAGGTTGCAGTTGCTTTTCTATTTTATTTTATTTTTATTTTAAAGAACTCTGGTACAATTCAGGATTAGGTATACAAATGGGTGTTTTAGTAAAAAGGACACACTTCTCTCTGATCAGTAATAGACCCATCCCTTCTGAAAACCATTCTGTCTGAAGTTTATTACCAAGTTTCATGAAGATTCTATATTTCAAAATATTGTATGTTAAGTTCCATTAATTCAAAATGCTTTGGTAGTGATAAGTAACAACTACACTAGGATGTGGTCCTATATTATTGCCCAACATGTGAGTGAGCCTAGGAGAGACAGAGTCCACGATCCTCTATCACTTGGTTTTAGTTAAGAGACAGCCATTTAAAACTGAGTTTTTCTTTTTTATTCCTATGCTATTATTTTCTAGTTGGTTATTGTGCTCCACACACGATATATTTTTCAAATATTACTCAAGAAGAAAACGTAGCTCACCAGAGATAGCTATCGATGCTTGTCCTTCAAATTTTATGTGTATGTTTTACTAATTACTATTTTCAAATTCTAAATACGTGTTTATCTGAAAGGCAAGACCAAGCTAATCTTACATATTATGATAAATGTCCCCCGATGACCATCCACTGGTCCACCACCTGGAGTCACAAGACTAATTGCCTGGACAACAGCAAAGTAAGCAAGACAGGGGCTACCAACATCTAAGAATGCAGTTGCAAAATAATTTTTATTAGCCCTGATTCTTTATAAAAACTTTAGCGTGTTTGCAGTGACTCAAGCCTGTTATCTCAGCACTTTGGGAAGTGGAGGTGAGGGGATTGCTAGAGCCCACGGGTTCAAGAACAGCTGGACAGTTTGCTGAGACCTCATCTCTCCAAAAAAAAGGTAATAAAATAGCTGGGCATGATATTGCATGCCTGTTGTAATAGCTACTTGTAAGCCTGAGGCAGAAGAATCTTCTGAGCCTAGCAAGTCAATTCTGGGGTGGCCATGAACATTGTGCTGCATTCCAACCTGGAAGATGGAGTGATACTTCGACTCAAAAAAAAAACCAGAAAGAAATAAAAGAAACTTTAATAGCCCCTTCTTCGTGCAGCATACACCATGCTTGCCTGTGAGTGCTGGCCCATTTTTGTCTGTGAAATGTGGATACAAAACTGTTTCTTTCTATTTTACAAATCTTTGTTTTACTCCTGTGGCACCAACCTACCTTGCCTCAGTTGATTCTTACAACCTTATTTTTGCAACTTCCTTTTTCTCCATTTTTTTTTCTGAAAATGAAGTTTTCTCTTTATTGTCTAAATCCCAGGGTTGAAGGTCTTTGCTAGGAGGTCAGATATAGCTCATACTGTGACTCAGACAGAGGGGTCTTACTCACTCACCATTGCAGTTCCTTCCTCCTGTCTTATGACCATGGATTCATTGGGGAAACGCAACTGCACATTACAAAGCAGGGGTATAATAATTTTATAACAGTAGGATATTGATGTAGAAATGACCCTATGCTTCTCATGGTGTCATGGTCTTTACCGTTGTCTTTGAGGAAAGCTAAGAATGGATAGTCCACAATATAGTGTGCTCTGGGTGAAAGCAATGTGGTGTCTTGCTAGGCATGTTAAAATCCATAGGGTCATCCATTAGGAAGAACAGACTGAGTAAAATTCAATCTAAAGGAAGTGCTAAAACTACCATTCACTCTAGTAAATGATAATCTTCTATTTTTCTGATGTTGATAAAGATCCAAATCCAGGTTATCTTAGCCAATTCTCTTCACTTAGAGAAACCTGAAGGTTGGATTACATAACTCGAATAAATACCTTCACGAATACATATAGGTAAGATTTAGTTAAATAATTGAGGCTATATCCTTACCAGGTTGACATATAAAACTGATTACTGGCATGTCTAGTATTATATATTTCACATTTGATATTTAAGTGGACTCATATGTAATTTTGCTAAACTGTTGATGGTAGTGGGCTTCTGAGAAGCCAACTCTAAGACTGTTTTAAGTCTGTGTGAACTTTTTCAGTAATACATCCATCCTAGAAAGGAAATTTATGGAAAGTGAAATAAGGCTGAGGAACCTGCTAGCACCTAATGGAGGTCTGTCCCTGAGTGAAGAAAAGAAGGAGGACCGATTAGGTGGAGATGTCCTAGGTTTCTCAGCTGTCCAAGGGATGTTCAGAATGTCAATGAATCATCCTAAAAGTGGCATGCGTCCTCAGGGGCAGCATGACTACCAGCAATGGCTCTGGCTTAGATCACCTTGCAACTCGATCTTCTCCTGAGTGAACCATGACCCTGAAGGTTCAGCATGAGCCACACGAGGACCTCAGAGAAGGATTGGGTGTCAGGGAGGAATTTTAATTCTCCATAACTGATGAAGCTGAGCTTGTCTGTGTAGGAAACTCTTGGTTGAAACTGTTTATCTTTGTGAACTTTGAATATCGGACTCCAGTCCCTTCCAGCATGTAGTGTTTCTGCCAATAGGTCTATTATTTTGATTGATTGCCTCTATAGATAGTCTGTCATTTCTCTTTTGCTGCCCTTAGAAGTTTTTCTTTTGTGCCTATTCGGTGTAGGCAAATTA
Organism: Carlito syrichta; assembly: GCF_000164805.1. NCBI lineage: Eukaryota > Metazoa > Chordata > Mammalia > Primates > Tarsiidae > Carlito > Carlito syrichta. The sequence continues at coordinate 5,736 of NW_007232597.1, forward strand.
CTATGTGTCTTTGACGTGGTCTTCTCAATTGCTTTCTTCTGGGATTTCTCTGTATCTCAGGTTTTTCCCCGGCCACATCACTGGTGAGATCAGGAATGTTTTGGGGGATAGTCTCTTGGAATACTTGCATAAAAGTTTTCTCCATTTTCCTTTCTTATTCTTGGAAATCAATGAGGCATATGTTTGGCCTCTTGATATAATCACACATCTCCTGTAGGCTTTGTTTTTCTGAGTGTTCTTTATATGTTCTTTTACAGATCAGATTAATTTCATGTTCTGGTCTTCAAGTTTTTACATTCTTTCTTCAGCTTGATTAATTCTGCTTATCAAGCTTTTCATCTTGCTATTTATTTCCTGGATGAAATTTTTATGGCCAAAATTTCTGTTGCTAATTCTTTAACTATTCCATCTTTTCTTTCATGGATCTTATTAAATCTTTCCATCTATTCCTGTCATATACTGGGGCCTGTAATTTGTGATTTCCATTGTTTGGACAGTGAGATTTGCTTTTTCGGGGCATTTACACTTTTCTACACTAGAAATGAACTGTGGTTTTCTGCTGGTTTTCCCTTATATATGATAGATCTTTCTTTCTTGTTTAATTATTTTATTCGTGACAGTGGGAGAGGCTTTCATTTCTGAATTTTGCTCATCCTTCTATGCTTCCCTTATCAGTGCTCTGGATTTGTTTTAATTCAAAAAAGACCTGAGGGCTTGAGGCTTTGCTGTCTCTTTTGGTTTTGAGAGTTGTATAAGGTGAAGGGTGGGGAGTTAGGATTTAGAAACTACTAGAAAATCACAATGTTCACTGATTGTGTTTTGAGCTAATGGAGATCTACTCCCCTCCGCCATTGTGCATGAAGCTGCATTTTCTATGTGTGCGTGGGCCCTGTGATCAAGATAGAATAACAGTAATGCATATTACAGAGTTGAATATAATAAGAAAATAAGAAAAACGAAAAGGAAAGCAATATAAATAATAAAAA
>NW_007232598.1:0-13040 GCF_000164805.1 Carlito syrichta
AACAGGGGCAATAACAAACTGCAAGTTCCCCTTCAACTGGATGATTAATTTAGGTCAGAAATGGGTCACACACTCCTTTCTAATATTCCCTGACTTCCCATAACTTCTCACGGACTGAGATTTTCTCTGGAAACTAAGGACAACTATTATTTTTTCACCTGTTGAAACTAAAATGTATATTCCTACTGACATTGCTTATCAAATGCCAGTAACTCTTTCTTTTTCTGAATAATACCTCTTAGCTTCTTCTGATTATCTCACTGAAAATGTCTCATCAGATTTGCTTTTACAGTTACAGCAAGAGTTTTGGTAATTAAGCACAAAGACCAACATGCCAGGATTGACAAAGCATCACTCTCTAGTTATGCCATCCTATTTTTTCTTTTGAATAGGCAGATGCTGACTCAGTGAAAATAAATCATTTAACTTGGACCCCATTGCCACGAGGGTTCAAAAGTTCCCCATTTCAGGGAAGCTTTGCAACAGGATTTATCAAATTTCCATATCTTATACCCTGAATGTACTCTACTGCCAGAAGTAGGTGATCTCTGGCTTGTGCATGCAAACTTAATTACTGGCTTAAAAAGTCCAAGTCTCTGTTACAGCTCCTTCAAAACTTGGACAACTGTGTGTCAGCAAAAAAGGCACAACTCTTCTCTATTGAAGCTTCCTACCTGGGGTACTGGCTAAGAATGGGTAATTGAGCCCTAACCTCCACCCAGAAAGAAGCCATTCTTTAGTTTCTCATGCCAACAACAGGTATGGGAATTCTTGAGGGTGGCATGGTATTGCTGGTTGTGGATCCCAGGATTTTCTGAACTTGCCAAGCCCCTGTATATGGTCACTGCTGGAGATTAGTCCCTAAAATGAACTGCTGCCGAACAAGAATTCCAGCAGTTAAAAACGACTTTTACCCAATGCCCAGCTTTATCACTCCCAGATATTAGCAAGCCATTCCACTTATTCATTTACGAACAATGAGAAATAGAAAAAGGGGTTCTCACTCAGACTTTAAAATGCTGGAAGATACTGATGGCTAACTTGTCAAAAAGACTGGATCCAGTGGCCTCTTGCTGGCCTTCTTGTCTCCAGGTCATTGCTGCCACAGCCATACTAGTTAAGAAATCAGATCAATTAACTTTAAGTCAAAGCCTGGCTTTAATGGTTCCCCATGCTGTTGAAACTCTGCTCCAGGGATCATCTGTCTTTTAAATGTCTAACTCATGCATCACCCAATATCAAAGTCTCCTACTTGACCAACCTACCCTAACTTTCTCTTCTAATCAATGCCTCAATCCAGCTACCTTACTATCTGATGATAATCCGGAAATGCCATTCCATTACGGTAAGACATGTTGAGCAGCTCTCAGTCCAGCCAGTTTGGACTTTGGGACACTCCCTTAAACCAGGTTGATGCTGACCTGTTTACTGTTGGAAGTAGCCTGGTAATTAAGAAAATCCACAAGGCTGATGCAGCCTTAATGAAAGCTCGTGACGTAATCTGGTCAAAGGCATTGCCTCAATGTTCTTCAGCACAAAAGACTGAGTTAATTGTTTCAACTTGAGCCCTGAGTTGGGGAAACAGGAAAGCAAGTAAATATCTTCACCGACAGTTGGTATGCCTTTGCTACACTTCATGTGCATGCCATGATCTGTAAGGAACGAGGTCTTCTTACTGCAGCAAGTAAGAATATAAAAAACAAGGAAGAAATCTTAGCCCTCCTAGAGCCTGTATGCCTCCCTAAGTAGATAGCTACCATTCCTGACAGGGGAAACCAAAATTAGACACCCCAGAAACAACTGGAAATCGTCTGGTGGACCAGGCAGCTCAAGAGGCAGCAGACCTCTCAGTTGAACTCCTGACTATATTGTTAACTAAAACTTTTCCAGATAATTCTCTCCTAAAACAGCCTACCTATACCTAAGAGGAGGAGGGCCAGGCAGACCTAGCAGGAGTTTACAGAACTCCACTGAATGGTGAATCAAGAACTCTAAAATTTGTTTTACCTGAAGCCCTAGGACACATCTTGGTTAAAAAACAAAATCTAAATTCTACCACCTCTTTAAGAAAACACCAAAATGACTACATTTTTAAACTATTTTTTTTAATCATAATAATGACTTAAAAAACATAGCTGCAATTACAGACACCATGTGTCCTGCCTGTGACCAAGTCAATTCAAAGCAAGGGCCCAAATCTCTGGATGACATCAGGACCTGAGGATTAAGACCCAGAAAAAAATAGGAAGTACATTTCACTGAAATAATACCTCCCCATGTGGGTGTGGCTATCTACTGGTGTTTATTAACACATTTTGTGAATGGGTAAAAAACTTTACCACCAAAAAATGAAACTGCACATACAGTTACAAGGTTTTTGTTAAATGAAATTATTTCTAGTGAAATGTCTGTAAAACTTAAAATAGCCTGTAATATCTTACTTGATATAAGTAACTGCATTTTTGGTAAAAATTCTCCATCTTAGCTGTTTTCTACCCAGATATAACCTGCCTCTCCCGCTTCTAACTAAAAGAAAACCCTTGTACTCACAGACTCACATTCCTGTTTCCCATCAACTATTTCTCCTGACCATTTGGAAACGCCTTAGCCTCAAGTTCCATGTAACTGTATGCTTTGTTAACTGAACTCAAAATTATACCTTGAATATCTCTATTGTCACATTCTCATATTATAAGCCTATATCCTGTTAGTGACCTCACCAAGGGAACTCCATTGTATAGCAGTCCTTCCACCTCATATCTATGTAACTACACTAATTATTCCAGTCACTGGCTGTGCCTGGGACATAGGGTAAATAAAAACTCCCCAACAATCAAAAGTTCAAATTTTGGTTGCTAAGTTGCTAGTTTATGGTTGCTAAGTTTCTACGTAGACTTGTGGGTTTTGCCTTTACAAGCCCAACACCTGCTTCACTTGGGGCCAAGATCCCTTTAGGACAATTTTCCACTCTCAGTGGTCAGCATAAATAAAAGACTCAATTAAATTATTTGCATAATTTCAATCTATCTTCTCACACTCCAGTCACAACACCAGGGTTAGGATCCCCCTTTCTATTGGCTCTGATAGTAGTCCTGCCTTTACCTCGTCCATAGTGCAGTTGGTAAACAATAATTGAAAATTACACTGTGCTTAACGACCACAGAGCTCTGGACAAGTAGTTCACATGAACTGGACTCTAATATCTACTTTAATCAAATTAATAACAGAGACTGGTAAGAAAGAGGTAAGCCTTTTGCCTTTAGCGCTTCTTCGGACCCAATGCACCCACATAAGTCTGTGTTTACACCATATAAAATCATGTTTGGAAGACCCCTTTCTCTGGTGCCCCAATTGTGAGATACTAAAAAAGAAAGAAATAACAAATCAATCTCTGTTAAAGTATCTCCAGTCCTCCAGTTGATGCTAGCCACTGCCTACTCCAGTATCTGGGCTGCTGTGCTCACTCTGTCTTCCATGCCTTGTCATCTGTTCCAGCCTGTAGATGTGGTTTTTGCCAAGAAATTCTAGACAGACAGACTAACACCTGCCTGGAAGCGACCTTGTGTTGTCATCACTCTACTATAATGTCACTCAAAGTTGATGGAATACTGGCCTGAATTCACCACACATGAGTCAAGAGAACTATAGAAACTGTCATAACTCCACCACTTCACTGGATAGACTGTGCTGCAGTGACCAGGAATCCTAAATATCCACTTCCTTGGTCAACAACAACAACAAAAAAACATTTCAAAAATGTTATTAAGTATTATGCTACTTCACCAGTTCAGGGGACTAAAATGCAACAAGAAAAAGCCTTTAAAGACTCTCATATCCTCCTCATCCTTGATTTGCTTATAGAATCCTGTATATTCAACTGGCTCATTCATTTTGTTAAACAACAAATCCGTTCTGTAAAACTTGTATACATAAGACCCATACAATAATATACCTATGACTGAAAAGTCAACACATTGAACCATTAGCAACTAAAAGGGGATTGAAATATCTAAATTGGTTACAATAGCTTGCTTGTCATAGGTAACTCCATTTTGTTAAAGTCCTTTATGTTAACTGCTTTCCTGACCTAAAAATGACACACTAATAGGCACGTGTAACTGTTGTAACATTCCCATGTTTACAGACCCACAGCCTTGTTCCCCTGAGCTGTTAACACTGACCATTTAGAAATTCCCTAGCTACAAGTTCCATGTAATTGTATGCTTTGTTAACTGAAATCAGATGTTGAGCCAAGAGATTGTTCCTTTCAAAATCCCCCCTACCACATCCCCATATTGTATTCCTATATTTTGTTTTTAATTCCTTCTTCCCTCCGCCCTGCTGTGTAACCCACTTGAGGCTTTTGCCTTTATAAGCTTCTTGCTTGTTTCACTCGGGGTCCAGAGCTTTCTTCTAATGAGCCTACTCTTGACCACACACTATTAAGGACTCAAAATTCCAATCCAGTGTGCTGGCAATCCTTCTTTCTAATGGTTCATCTATAACATGGATAGGAACTTTTAAAATACATCACAATGTTCTCCCCCATCACTGTACATCAGTTGTCAATCAATCCTGAATGCTTGAGTGGTTGTATATTTTTTAAAAATATGAATGAAAGCCGCATTACTATCATATGTGAATTGGGAGTTTCCTAGTCATTCAAGGAAGAATATAGAACTCACTTTCTATAGATCTATAGAAATCACCTAAATTTTATGGAATATTACCTATTTTACTTGTGTTAAATTGTTGTGAATAATAAATAAAAAGGTTCTAAATACATCCTGAAAATTAATAAGTACTACAAAGTGTGAGGAAGGTATACAGTCAAGAGCATGAATAAATAAAGGAAAAATAGATAAAACAGCATGCAGAGCAGATAGTTGTTAGAAGAGAAACTAAATAAATACTTCTGTCTTTAATGATGCTTGTTGTTGAGGTATGTGTGACCTTCAAAAATAAACAATGGATGTTTAAAATTTAATCACAGCTTATCAAAAATTTGTTTTAATAACAAATGAAGAAAAGGAGGAATTATATAAATTCAATGCGATGAATAATGTGAGACACAATGCTGATGAGAGTTAACAAGCAAGAAGGAAAATTCCAGAGAATATTGGGACTGTTTGACTCCTGTTTGATATTTCCATCTCTCAGCCAATATTTCTTTTTTCTGAGAATGACTCTGTTTCCTTTTTAATACTTAACATTTTTGCTTAAACATGTGTAATAACTATTTCTTCATGCATCCATTCTGATCATCAGTACATTATGATATTGTGTCATTCTATTTGCTGTATCCCATATTAATAAACATACATTATGTGTCTGATGGTTGATTTTGCCTTATTGTTTGATATTTTGTATTGTTTCACCTGTGTAGGAATACATTTTTGCTACGACTTTACTGTGAAAGATTGCATAAATCTACTGACGCATACATTTGAACTCATTGCAGTGACTATTCATGTTGAAATTTCTCCTGGCTATGAGCATAAGAGAGTTCAGATCCCACCGTTCAATACTCTGCCTTAATTTCCTTATGGTTTTGTGCTTTCCCCTTGCATTGTACTGGAGATCATAAGATTCAGTACTCCCAGGTGCATTCCAGTTTCATACTTTAACAATTTTAATGTGGAGGGAGAGAATGGACCATGAGTAATTCTCTGACCTTCTTGCTGAGCCAAATTCTCAGGCAGAAATCATGACCCTTGGCCTCAGTGAGCTCTCTCATGCTTCCTTGCTCTTTCTCCCATTGAAATGTGGGTCTATATATTTCAGCCCCTTCTTCTGGGATGGAATAACTAGTATATTTTGTCAGTTCTTCTCACTCACCTCTCCAGTATTCCTTAAATTATATCCTTTACCTCCAATTATGCTCCTCTTCTAAGAAGAATGAAACTGTTGCTTCATATGAGAGACAACATTTGTGATTTTGAAAGATATACTCCGGTGTTGACCTCATTTCACCTACCATTTCCTATAGGGCAGCATTTGTAGGCCCAGGATACTGGTTTTGGTGTCATGCCTCACAGATACATCTTGTGGTTCTTTATTAATGTAAAGGACATGGCTATAGACACACTTCAGAAAATCTAATTATCCTTTTTTCAATCATAATTACTTGTGTGGGGAGTGCATTTTGCCATGTTCCAGCAACCCTGAATAAACTATTTCAGTGAAAATCAGAATTTGACAACTATGTGACCACTACAAAGTTCAAACTTTAACTTCCTTTTCACACTGGGTTTTGAGTCTTCCAAAATATATTTCTAAATTAATCTTGTCCTATCTCAGATGAAACCTGGTGTCTATGGTCCACGATACAATACTAAGGTGATTGTCTGGTCCTGTTTCTCCCAGCAATGGCTTGTCTATCTAAAGGTTTCAGATATGGTTTGTGTCATATATTTTTAATTAACTGAAGTATTCAATAAAACACACAAATTTCCAGGTTGTCCAGTTTTGTTCTTGTTGGTGAAGGTGACAATCACTTTCTCACCATTATTGTTTGTGGTGAAAAAAGGGTTTGTACCAGCTGCCTAGTTCTTCAAGTTATGTAGCACTTTTATTTGTAAAAGAAATGAGTGGAAACAAACCAATTGCCAAGAAGCAGGAAAATGTTGGTCAATGCATTCATTAGAATATGACCCATGATTTAGGCCAAGGAGTGCCTGACACACACTATGCATGGCTGTATACACAGATATTTTTTGCCATGTACAATATAAAAAGGAAATAAGCCTGTATGCCTTGCAATTTCACTTTTACAAATTCTGGAAAATGAACACTTGTCTAAAGTAAGGTAAAGAAGTTTAGTAGGTGAAAGGGGCTAAATGACGATGGGGTATCTTGGTCTATGAAACCCTCCACAAAGGAGAACACAGAAGAATTCTGGCTATCTCCCTGGGGGCTGCAGATCCCATCAGCAGCAGCATGCTCTTCACATGGAATTTGGCTGTCGTCACCTCTGTACCATCACAGCGATCTGGGCAGCCATTGCAGCCGCAGATGCCATAGCTGCCGTTGCTGCTGCCATCTCCATGGCAGACATTGCACATCGTGCCACCTGTACTTGAGGCGATCCATAACGTCAGACCTTGAAACCCCAGCAAGCAAGATCTGCTGAGATCTCTGCCACCTCTACTGCCACTGTGACATCCTTCCAGGCCATGGGTCTTCTCCCATGTGCCTTGAGGCAGACTCCCATCTCCGGGTTCTGTCTGGCTGCATCCCCTCTGGGGTGAGGAACTGAGATAAAGATCATCTGAATCGGTGACATAGCACCACCTGTTGGCGATTCAAGATAACAAAACCAAAACAAACGTGATAAACAGACACAGACCAGATCCGAATGGTGAACTGCGCAGTGGTGAACTGAGTAGTGATCTGTATTGCCCTTCACAGCAGGGCAGGGGCAACTGACCTTAACTGTGAACTAATTTATCAACCTGAGAAGACAGCTAGAAATCAGAGCTGAAAGGATATTGAATTTAAACAAAAAGTCTCAGTGTTTTCTTGATTGGTTCTGTTAGTTTACTGACTTGATTATATTCCTACTTTGCTGTTCCTTTTTTACTTTTTTACTTTTATTCTCTTTTTTCCTCTCTGTAATCCATATCTTTGTATAGAGGAACAGCACACCAATAAGGAGGTTGGTTAGCTTGTATGTTATCATCATTATATGTTTTAGGTTTTTTATGCATAGGAGTTGGTTAATCTGTAGCCATGGTCTTTTTTATTAATCTGTTTCAGTTTAGATATCTCATTCCATTTGTTGGAACCCTCGTTTGTTTTCCTCCTTACTCTTCTCTCTCTCCATCCCCCTCTTCACCTCACTGTCTAATCATTCTCTTCCCTCTGTTAACGTCACTTTATTTCAATGAGTAAACCTACAACCCCACTGTACGGACAGATTCCAAGAAAGTGGGAAATGGATTTTAGATTATCTGTACACCTGTCAGCAGATACCATGACCTGCAGATAGATTTTGAATCACCCTTCCCTTCTGAAGTAAATCTCAAAACTGCAAAAAGGACCATGCCCAACCTACATTGCAACTCCAGACTTGGACAAAGTAAAAGGACATACATAAAGAAGAAAAGGAGATTGAACAAACAGAAATAAAAGCAACCTATCTACCCCTGAATGAGAGAATTAAAGAAAATGGTGACATTGAGGGAAGGAAAACGTAGGGAGGGAAAAAACTCACAAACGAAGAAAAACCAAAGGAAGAATATAAGTCTCACACAGACATCTGGGAGGTCAGACACTGAGAAAACAGAGTTTGGGACACAAACAATGAAGAGTCCCCAGAGTGACAAACCCAGACATCAAGACATTAATAAAGAGAATAAAAAAATTAGGAGAGACAAGAGGAAAATAATAGGTAGATGATGTCAGAAATAACAGCAGTAAAGAATACTGTGATGGAAATAAATAACAAACTAATAATCATGGAAAGCAGAAATAGATAAGCAGAACATAGAATCTCAGAGCTCAAAGATCAAAACACAGAATTAACCTAAGCAGTCAAAAACATAGAAAAGAAACTCAAAAAGACATAACACAACCTGCAAGAGATGAATGATTACTTTAAGAGATCAAAACTAAGAATAATTGGCCTTTCTGAGTCAGAGAGAGAAGGAGAGACCACACTGGAACAAACCTTTCATGAAATCATTCAAGAAAACTTGCTACATCTCATCAGTGACAAAAAATTCAAGCACAAGAGATTCAGAGAACCCCAGCAAGACAACAAATGAGAAGACCAACTGCCAGATACATAAAAATTCACCTAAACAAAGTAGGTATGAAAGAAAAAATCCTATAGGCAGCAAGAGAAAAAGATCAGACTACCTACCAGGGAAGACCAGTTAGAATAGCAGCAGATTTATCTACAGAAATCCTCCAGGCTAGGAGAGCTTGGCATCCTATCTTCAAAGTTCTAAACGATAAACAATTTAAACTGAGAATAACACAGGCAAACTAAGCTTTATCAGTGAGGGAGAATTGAAATTTTTCCCAGATATCCAATCCCTAAGAACCTACGCTACCACCAGACCACCTCTACAAGAAACACTTAAGAAAGTATTGAACACAGAATAAAAGAAAAAAAGAACAGCAATGTTCCTCACAAGAGTACCTGCAAAATATTAAAAACACACATAAACCAACTCTAAAACCAAAAGAAAGACAACACACAAACAGGAAGAACAACAACAACTCTGTAAGAACCTTATGATAGGGATCAACTCTCACATTTCAATAATTAGCTTGAATATGAAAGGATTAAATACACCACTGAAAAGACATAGAATGATAAAATTGATAAAATATCACCAGGCAACAATTTATTGCTTTCAAGAGACTTACGTCTCTAGAATGGACACTTGCAGAGTCAAAGTAATAGGATAGGAAAAAATTTTCAGGAAAATGGACACAAAGAAAGGAGGAGATGCGATTGTAATCTCAGACAAAATACCCTTTAAGCTATCAAAAATGAAAAAAAGATACAGATGGCCACTACATTGTCGGTGACCAGCACTGACCAAGGGTGGGTTAGGACGCGCACCAGAGAATCTGGACAGCGAGAAGACCACTCGGAGGCAGTTCTTCTGGGAACAGTCTGATCAGGACTGGAGCCGATTTTATTCAAACCTTTTCCAACTTATATACCATTTTCTATACCCTCCAGCAATGTGATAATCACTCACTGGGGGCGTACAAGTTTCGTGCTTTACAAACTATACATCACAAGACCACCATGAGATCTGCAATTTCCAAGCAAACAATTCAAATTCCATGATGCCTGCCGTGCTTACATTAAGGTCACAGGTGCACAATTTCAATACAAATCATTCAAAGTGTTTTCCATAATGTTCAATGAATCGTTCATATTATACTCTTTGCTCTATACCCTGATTAATACAAAAAACTTTCCTGAGTTAACTCTAGGTTCAATCCAAGTTCACTGATTCCCAATATTTTTAACAATTAATATTATCAACTTAACACTATACTATAATCTATGTTTAGTTAAATGACTTAACTGTCAGTTATACTATTAACCTATTATGATTTAACGTAATGCCTTATAACTCAGTTAAAACTTATTCTTAAACTACCAAACTTTACTATAATTCTTATGTTTCATATGTCTAAACTTTAATTTTTATATGATCTAGTTATTGGACTTTAATACTATGCTATATCCTATTAAGCTAATACCTTATCGTTAATTCTTTTATAAATCATATAGTAACTATTACACTTGAATAATGTAGCAAAAGGAAACAAAACAGCAAGCATAGATTTACACAGCTATGAGTGTATATGTATATATTTTATCCCAACAAGTCTACTCTAAAAATCAAATAGTAGCTGTCACACTCTTGAACAAGGAAATGCAGGTTTGCCAAGATGGCGGCCATGGGCTGAAGCAGGCAGAGTTTCGGTAATTAACAAAACAAAAGAAAACGTTCTGCCTGGCTAGGGGCAGGGCAACAAAACTATCATGGTAATTTAGTTTCTAATCTTAGCCCTAGGGGAAACAGTTTTCGGGAACAAGAACTGACTACCCAGTCTACCAGGAAATAGAAGTTAAAAAATATCTAGAAAGAAGTAAAACTTAGAAAGACAGAGAGAAATAATTCTGCTATGCACTTTCCATCAGGTGTATTGAGATTTACTTATAAGTTTTACTGCCATGTATGCACACTGGTCACTAATCACACGCCAATATTATAGGTATAACTGATATCCTATGTCAGAGGCGATCTTCCAGATGGGCCTTACAGGCCTCAGCCACGTAGCTATAGATGTTGGCTCCCAACACTACATAATGATAAAAGGTTCAATTCCTCAACAGGAAATATCCATTCTAAACATATATACACCCAACATAGGAGCACCAGCTATAATAAAGCAGCTTCGAGGTAAACTAAAAAAGATATTGACTCCAATACCATCATGGCTGGGGACTTCAATACCCCACTCACAACCCTAGACAGATCATCAGGACAAATATTCGGCAATGAGACCTGAAACATCAATGAGACTCTTGATGAAATGGACTTAACTGATACATACAGAACCCTCCATCCAAAGACCACAGAATATACATTCTACCCCCCACTGCATGGAAAGTACTCTAAAGTCAACCACATACTTGGCCATAAATCAAGCATAAGCAAATTTAAAAGGACTGAAATTTTACCATGCACCTTATCGGATCAAAGTGGAATAAAAATAAACATCCACACCAACAAGGTCCCTCCAAACCCCACAAAGACTTGGACACTAAACAGCATGATGCTAAAAAAACTTCTGGGTCAATGATGAAATCAAAATAGAGATTAAAAGTTACCTGAAAACAAATGAAAATGAAGAAACATCTTACCAAAATCTCTGGGATGCAATGAAAGCTTTAGTAAGAGAGGGATTTATAACCCTACAAACGCACATGAAGAAAATGGAAGGATCACAAATTAACAGCATAACAAGCCAGCTAAGGAACCTGAAAAAAGGAAGACCACCAAAACCCTAATTTCAGCAGAAGAATCCAGATCACCAAAATAAAAGCCCAAATCCAGGACATAGAAGACAATGATAATACAAAAAAATCAATGAAACAAAAAGCTGGTTTTTTGAAAGGATAAAAAGATCGATGGTCCCCTACCTAGATTGACCAAGAACAAGACAGAAAAAGACCAAATAAACACAATCATAAACCCAAAAGATGAAGTCACATCTGACCCTGAAGAAATACAAAAGATCAATAGAGACTACTGTGTACACTTGTTTGGAAACAAACTTGAAAACCTTAAGAAAATGGAGGACTTTCTGTCATCACAGAACCTGCCTAACTTGAAATGAGAAGAAATTGAGACCCTAAATAGACCAATAACAATCAAGGAAATTGACTATGTAATAAGAAAACTACCTACAAAAAAAAGCCCTGGACCAGATGATTTTCCAGCAGAATTCTACAACACATTTAAACAGGAGGTGAAACCAATCCTGCTGAAACTATTCCAGTAATTGAGAAAGATGGAACTCTCCCCAAATCATTTTACAAAGCTAACATCACATTGATACCAAAGACAGGTAAAGACCCAACAAAGAAAGAGAACTACAGGTCGACATCTTTGATGAACATAGATGCTAAAATTTTCAATAAGATCCTAGCAAATCGAATTCAACAACACATCTCAAAAATCATCCATCATGACCAAGTAGGCTTCATCCCTGGGATGCAAGGGTGTTTCAACATTCATAAAACAATAAATGTAATTAAATAAATCAACAGATGTCAAAACAAAAACCACATGATAATATCATTAGATGCAGAAAAAGCTTTTGATAAAATCCAGCACCGCCTCTTGATAAAAACCCTCGAACATCTAGGCATACGAAGAACATACCTCAAAATATTAAAAGTTATCTTTGAGAAACTCACAACCAGCAGATTCCTAAATGGACAAAAATTGGAACCATTTCCCCTGAAAACTGGAACAAGATAAGTCAAGTTATCTCTCTTTGCAGATGACATGATTTTGTACCTTGAAAACCCAAGAGAATCTGTCAAAAAACGCCTTATGCTGACAAAGGACTTTGGCAAAGTCTCAGGATATAAAATATGTGTGCAAAAGACAATGGAATTTCTTTACACCAATAATAAACAAACAGAAACCTAAATAAAAAGCACAATTCCATTCACAATAGCCACAAAAAAATGAAATACCTTGGCATCTTCCTAACCTGAAACATGAAAGACCTTTACAATGAAAACTACAAACACTGACCAAATAAATCAAAGATGACACAAACAAGTGGAAAAGCATCCCATGATCGTGGAGTAGAAGAATCAACATTGTGAAGATGTCCTTCTTACCTAAGGCAATCTACAGATTTAATGCAATACACATAAAATTACCAGCAATATTCTTCTCAGACCTAGAAAAAACAACACAGGAATTTATACGGAAACACAAATGACCAAGAATAGCCACAATAATCCTCAGCAAAAAAAAAGC